>NW_027172086.1:35000-42500 GCF_036898095.1 Palaemon carinicauda | reverse complement strand
AGCAATCCAACCTATAGTAAAACCAATCTGAGGTGGCCGCTGAGACGCTATCTGAGCCATTGTATAGCGTACTCGTGTCAAAATATTTCGACGAATTTAAGAGAAAAAGAACTGAGATGTCGTTCCTTTCTGACTAATCTCACAGGATGAACCAGAGGTGGCTACGATTAACCAAGAGTTAAATCCAGTATCTCTCTCTCTCTCTCTCTCTCTCTCTCTCTCTCTCTCTCTCTCGCATATATATATTTCATGAGGTAAGGTTTCCATTTCTATAATGATAATTGGAACATTTTTTTTTCGAAATTATAATCCCAGGTTATTTGCCATTTTTATACTAGTGTCGTATTAAGAGTCTACCAAGATGGTGAGTTTTAAATCTTGACAACTTCAACAAATATATTCAAGAAGAACAGTGTTAAACTTATATGCACGAAAGAAAAATCACCTTTGAAAAAATACTGGTGGAAGGTGGATAAAACATTGCATTCAATGGATGGAAAGAATGGATATATATATATATATATATAGAGAGAGAGAGAGAGAGAGAGAGAGAGAGAGAACGCAGATTAAATAGACTTTTTCTTTAAGAAATCCTAATCTTACAAGCTGAAAGACCATTGAATTGACGGATGTGACCCGAATGCCACAAGCACGGAAACATCGGTAGTGAAAGAGAAGTATCTGACAACGGCAGAACAATTAAAAAGATTTAAAAGGTCTTTTCTTAAAATAACTTTTCCAGGCAATGTTTATGCGTAGTTTTCAGTTTTCGATCGATATATACACACATACACACACACACACACACACACATATATATATATATATATATACACTCTTCTCTAAAGACTTGATTCAAGAAAAAAAAACAAGGATTTCATCAGAGAACACGAAAGGTTTCAAGCTTTTCAAGGACTGCCTTTCGAAAAAAAGGTGGAGGGATATAAAAAGGTGGAGAGATATAAAAAGGTGGAGGGATATTGCTCAATGTTAAAAAGCGCAATAGAGATTAGAATTAAAAACCGAATATGAAGTGACAGCTGCAGATACTAGCATCATAGAAAAACATGCCCTTTCTAGTAATATAAAGATGGCCGTAACACACATAAGAAAATATATTAAAATCAGAATGTAAATATGTTTAGTGTAAATAAAATGATTCAAAACTTCTATTAAAACAGTACTCACGCATAGATATATTTTAGATTTAAAAACATTCAGATAAATATTAAAAATTTCAATTATAAATACACTATACGTAAAATAAAAATCATCTATGTAAATATACTATGTATATATGTTATAAACTGTAAGATTGTAATGTGTATTTCATAATAAAAGATTAAAAAATATGACTAAGAGCTATAAAGACACATTGGACAATAAGCTAAGCATTAATGAGAGACTTCAATGAAGCAGTAAATTGGGACAATAGGATTTCTACATATTACAAAGAAGGACACAGAAGGACATAGGTGTACCATATCAGGGTATATCTTTTTTTATCCTTAGGTTGATTAAAATGATGAAGAACAAATGCGAAACAATATAATGCCATGAGAGAGAGAGAGAGAGAGAGAGAGAGAGAGAGAGAGAGCTGTGAAATTTGTAAAGTTAGCCCACTTTTCACGTGGACCGAAGATAATTGTTTTAGGTCTACAGGCTTTTTGGATACAGACCCCCCCCCCCACTCCGTACCCATTAATAAACAAGAGAAGCATCAATGAAATTAAAACAATACCACCAACTACTTTATATATATATATATATATATATATACACACACACACAAACAGCTCGGCCCTTAAGATTCCCATAGCGAAGCCAAGGAGAGAGAGAGAGAGAGAGAGAGAGAGAGAGAGAAAAAAAAAACATTTGCTTTATAACAATATAAACATCTCCATATACAGCATCTTCTCTTCAATATTTAAGCACCACTAGGATATTGTATATTAATCATAAAAGAATAACATACCCAAAACACCATATACAGTATACATATGTATATACATGAATCATATATATCTACAGTAGGCTATACATACGATCCCTTACTTCTGCCTGGAAAGGTTCAAATGTTAAGTGTATGAAACATAGTAAACAGAGGCTCTGTTTACAACTTCTTCCAAGATTTACGACTCCAGACTCCAGAGGGAATATGGTAAGGCCTACAGGCAGATCAGATATCCGAAACTTTGTCCATCTCAGTCCAGGAAAAACAGAGAGAATGTTCATACTTCATATTTCTAATATTGTCTTTTCATACCTCATTAGGAATGAAATTCAACTTTATTTTAATAAGTTAAACTCTGTTCAAAACTATAAACTTAAAACTTGGTTAATATCATTACGTTAAAGTCAATTAATTAATCGTTTTATAGTATTATTTAGTCTTTAACTCGGTGAAAAGTGTTATTAACTCTATAATATACGTGTTACTTGTCAGTTTAACGAAGTATTTTACATAAGGTACAATTGAGAGAGAGAGAGAGAGAGAGAGAGAGAGAGAGAGAGAGAGAGAGGTACATTGGTTTTAAACACCATTTTGAAGACACTATAACTCAAACGTATCTTAGATTCGAAACCACAAAAAAATCTAGGCTACATAAAGTAGAGAGCGAAAGCGAAGTGTAAAAAAAGATAAAAATTATAACATCCTCTCTCTCTCTGAAAACTGTATGCAAACGCAAAATTAAAGACTTACTTAGAATTTAAAATTTCTTGAGTCTTACCAAATGGTTCATACCATCACAGTGTGTATTTAAAAACACGCTCACAAATGCACGCATGTTAAAACACACAAGATGGGACAGCACACCTACATAGGGGGAAACATTCAGTGACTTTAGTTTAGTTTTACGTAAGCAAATTATTCTACAGTTTGGGAACTGGTCTAAGTGATATTAGGATTACTTTAATCCCCACAGGGATTTCTCTACACTTCGATGTCTTGAAGTTCAATGGTGTTGCAATGTCAGTGCATTCTCAACAGCCTATCTCCGTATTTCTAACGTAAATGCAAAATTCGAATACTTCAGTGGACCATACTCAATGTTCGAGTCTGATACACACTACGAAAGGTACTTCTGAGTATGTTCTGATTGATGCTAAATTAATTTAATTATGGGTGAAATAAGTGAAAATCTAACAAAGGTCAACTGAGAGAGAGAGAGAGAGAGAGAGAGAGAGAGAGAGAGTCACATCTCAACGTGTTGCAAACTCAAAACGAATTCTTGATAAATAATAAATAAATTACGCACTTATCATATCTAGCCCCTGACTCGCAAATGAAAATAAGACCATTGAAATAAGACGTCCTAAGATAAAAAGTAGAGTTATTTCCATTGGATATATATTCCCAAGGTAGAATTCTGTGTGTGTATATATATATATATATATATATATGATAAAACGAAGTTCATAACACATTTATCAACGTTCAAAATCTAACGTATCTGAAATTCCCATGGGATCTTGTCAAGATTTAGCGAACCCAACCATCACCGGGTTCGTTATTCTTGACATGAGGTTAATTGGGTTCGCTATTCTTTACAGGTGCAAAATTGGGTTCGTTATTCTTTACATGTGGAGAATTGGGTTCTTTAATCTTGACATGGAAATGTTGGGTTCGCTAATCTTGACAAGATCCTTCCCATGTATTAGTAGTGTAGGGAAAAAATTAACTTGTATCTCCATACTTACAAAATAATATGATTAATTCAACAGAATTTATTCAGTTTATAAACACATTAATGGATCAATAGAAGCTTATGGATAATAATAAATAATAATAATAATAATAATAATAATATTTCGGGAGCAGACCCTATTTCAATACCTGTACTTTCATTATAATGTTTACTGATATATAAGAGAAGAATTGTGAATGATAATGTCTCCATTACTAAGAAATATGTCTCTTTCAATTACTGGCAGAATATTTAAAGGCAACTTGTGAATGGCAGAGGCAAGGGATAGTGACAATGCCATATCAAGCAGGAAAATGCCATAGAGACTGACCATTTATACATACGATTAGCACTCAAGCTAGGACCAAGAAGGGCCAGACAATGGCTACTGATGACTCAGCAAATAGACCTATAGCCTTCCCATAACCCCCCATCCTTAGCTCACAAGGATGGTGAGGTTGCAGCGACCAAAGGAACTATGGAGTTTTAGCGGGACTCGAACCCCAGTCTGGCAATCACCAGGCAAGGACGCTACCAGTAGAAGAAGATAATAAGAACGATAATAAAAGTTCATTTATAAAATTAACACCACTGAGGGAGCAATTACTTGTTATAATAATAATAATAATAATAATAATAATAATCCTTCGTGTTTAGAAAAGGCGAGGAAGAATAATCTCTCTCTCTCTCTCTCTCTCTCTCTCTCTCTCTCTTTCTCATGTAAGTACTTCAGAAACTTTTAAGCCAAACGAAATGATGTTAAAGAAATCGGATAATTCTAATTGGCTACTCAGATCTGCGTCAATCCAGGAGACGAACTTTTTGGAAGAATAAATAAACTCGATTTGCAATAAAGTTAAATCATTTTAGCGGTCTCTAATCATTAGTAACATAATAGCAGATGACAACATACAGTAAGGACCAAAAAGAATTAGAAAATATAGATATAACAGTTTTATAAAAACAACTATGAAAAAACAAGTTTCTATTGATTCTTATATTTTGCTCTTTCTCTCTCTCTCTCTCTCTCTCTCTCTCTCTCTCTCTCGTTTGCCCTATGTAGGAGCGGTCGAGTTATTGCCTACACCATTCTAATGGCTGTATTGCAGAGGAATAAATGAAACTGAAATAATATATATAATATATATATATATACACACACACACACATATATATATATATATATATATAATTCATGCATTCAATTTCACCAAAATATTACACTAAATGCTACTTTAGGAAGATGAAGTCATTGAATTTAACGTAATGATTTTAAGAGTTTAACTTACTGATTTAATTGAGTTTAACTTACTGATATAACTGAGTTTAACTTACTGATTTAATTGAGTTTAACTTACTGATTTAATTGAGTTTAACTTACTGATATAACTGAGTTTAACTTACTGATTTAATTGAGTTTAACTTACTGATATAACTGAGTTTAACTTATGAAAATGTTAATATTAGTTCTGAATGTGTGTGTGTGTTTCAAAAGGGGGGTAGGGTTTCTAACCACCTTAAGACACCGCCACCCGGTAGGCCTAACCCGATGCCTATAGGCCTCATAAACAACATATGGTTTATACTGCCTCTCCCAAACAGGGGAGGGGGTCCTTAATTGGGGTGTTATACACTAGTTCATTTTACACGCCTCTTCCAAACAAGCCGCCCTGAAGAGGAACCCCACACACACACACACATATATATATATATATATATATATATGTATATATATTTGACGTTGTTAATAGTTTATATATGACATATCTGTTTTGACGTTGTTGCCTTTTTTGGAAGGATTTATTGTTAATTTGTTCTCTTCATTTATTTATTTCCTTATTTCCTTTCCTCACTGGGCTCTTTTTCCCTATTGGGACCCCTAGGCTTATAGCATATTGCTTTTCCAACTAGGGTTGTAGCTTGGATAGTAATAATATATATATATATATATATATATACATATATATCCCACAATGGCATTTAATACCAAATTCTACCTTTGGAATTATCTTAAATAAATTATCTTAAATGTACAAAATAAATTTCTGTATAAACGAGAAATAACAGAAAAAATATTCGTTTTAATTAAATTCTATGCATAAGATCAGTTCATATATAGTCATACTTGGAATAAAACTTCTATAGGAGCATGTAATACTGAAGATCTCAAAGAAAAACGTTTTGAAATTCTTCGTATACTTCGCATGAACGTTTAGTTGAAATAGTTCGAGAATATCTAAACAGAAAGTTCAAAAGTTCAAACTTGCAGCAATTGTTTTCACGTTGAACAGGCTGACATAAGTCTTTTTTTATAGTTTTATATATGGAATATCTGTTTTGATGTTACTGTATTTAAAATATTTTCTTTTTAATTGTTCATTACTTATATCGTTTATTTATTTCCTTATTTTCTTTCCTCAATGGGCTATTTTTCCCCGTTGGAGCCATTGGGCGTATAGCATCTTGCTTTTCCAACTAGGGTTGTAGTTTAGATAATAATAATAATAATAATAATAATAATAATAATAATAATAATAATAATAATCATCATCATCATAATAAGTGATAATAATAATCAGAATTATGGAGACGAGGTTGCAAGAAGTTAATACCAAGACTGGGTCTAACATATTTAAATGTAACACAAATACTTCTCCAACCTTTTAAGATGCAACCATATAACAATATCCAAGCACAGTATAATATAAGAAAAGTAAAGTTACAATCAAGAAAAACACGTTAATTATCAGACTAATTAAACATAATTAATATCCTCGATCAAGTGTACTTATTTCTCTTCCTATTATTTTACTGGAGTTTCTATAATTTATAAATAAAAGATCTAGTTTAATGCTGTTACAGTTCTTAAACTGTTTACCATTATATTACGTCAAAACTATGAAGATCTTAAATAGAGTAACAATAAAGGATATTCATTCATCACTGTGCTACCACGCCCCACGTCATTATTTCAATTAGAACCACAAGATTACTATTACATATAGATACTATATTCCATTCAGCTAAACTCACTTATCTAACACAAAATGTAATGCTTAATATACTGCCAGCATTGTTCTTTACATTTTATAAATGTTGAGTACAGACGTTACTTAAAATATGACATAATACAGGGCATAACCAAACGCAAATAATAAACAGTTAAATTAAAATATATACTTTAATAACAAACAATTAATCAATAATTCACATTTTCCTATTCAACGCCAACTGCTTTCCATTATAACGAAAAATTACTAATTACTTCAAACTCCGATGTAAGAGAGTAAATCATGTTCTGTAACCACAATAAAAATTTGTCATTCATAGCAATTGCAAAGCTTTTGTATGCAATCACAATTTGAATCAAAGCACAAAGGGAGAAGGCAGGGATGTCGTAGCGTTTTGTGTCTTGCTTTTTGCCAAGCAATGGCTCTTATTATTATTATTACTATTATTATTATATTAGCGGAAATGCTGAGAGAGAGAGAGAGAGAGAGAGAGAGAGAGAGAGAGAGAGAGAGAGGAGAGAGAGAGAGAGAGAGAGAGAGAGAGAAAAAAAAAAAAATTCGTAAAATGTTGTGAATAAAACGTATGAACCTAAAAAATCATCAGTAAGTTATAAGCCCATGGGCTTATAACATCCGGCTATTCAAACTAGAGTTTAAGTAGTAATAATAATAACAACAATAACAATAATAATTATAATAATAATAATAATAATAATAATAATAATAATTACAGGGATAGACTTAAAGTTATCACGTTTCCTACAACGAAGAGGAGGGAGAGAGAGAGAGAGAGAGAGAGA
>NW_027172086.1:10000-30000 GCF_036898095.1 Palaemon carinicauda | reverse complement strand
CTTGGATATTTTTCTGTTGGAGACCTTGGGCTTATGGCATCTTGCTTTTCCAATTAAGGTTGAAGCTTAGCTAATAATAATAATAATAATAATAATAATAATAATAATAATAGTAAATGAATAGAAAAGGCGTAATAATAGATTTAGTCTACAAAACAACTTAATCTCTGCAACTGAACTTCAATTTCAAAGAAAAAAGCTGACTGAAAAAATAAGTATTTTTAAAGTATATATAAGAAGGATCTTCAAAGTTTGGTAATTTAGTTCCTATGATATATATATATATATATATATATATATATATATATAAAATAGTTAAATAAACAGGGTTTTGAATAGTGCCCAGACATTCATAATAGCTATTATATATATATATATATATATATATATATATATATATATATATATACACACACATATACATATATCCTCTAAGCAAATAAAATGTTACTATCTTGATGTATATTTTAAATCTGAATGTATTCTTATCAATAAATTACTAGCTAAATCGAAAAAAAAGGGTTTTAATAACAAGATTCTCCTCTCATTATCGTAAATTTTGAAGAGAAAGACATCATAAACTCGATATAAACAGAATTGAAATAAATCTAAATGCTAAGATCAATGTTAACAGGAATTAATAGACCGCAAACCATTTTATTTTACATAAGCGGTTGCACGAGAGTGAGAAACACAACCCTCCACCACAACCGCCAATGAGCAACTGAGTGAACTGAGGCTCAGCTGACCCCTCTCCCCTGGTCTGCTGCCTTCCTAGTCCGGACTCCCAGTGCCCGAGTGACACTCTCTCTCTCTCTCTCTCTCTCTCTCTCTTCACCCGACCTTCTCGCCTCACCCGCGAGATCACCCACCAAGAATTCACCCAGCATGAATCACCCGGTCTCACCCGCTTCGATGGCTCCCTCTTCGCTCGCCACAACCAAACCTGTTTTTTCCCTCTGATTTTGTTTCTTTTTTTCTTAATTTATTACTCTATGGCTCGCGTTTAACGTTAATAGATATTTCTAAGGATTATTTGCTTTTCTGTTTGTTATTCTTCAATTTCCTTAAAGAGTTTCTCAAGCTAAATAAGTCATGTGACAGTGACTTTCAAATCTTCGGGGAACTATAGCAAGGATTTCAAATCCAACCGCCCTACAATAATTTATCTTATTTGCTGCATTATCTAATGCATGTATAATTCACAAATAGTTTCCTGAATCCATTTTAATTTTTTCACTTAATAACTCTTATTGAAAACAAACTAAAGGACGTGACTCATAACTGTGTAAGTGATTTCAATCGTTCAAATATGGGGTCGAGCTGCTATAGATTGGGCCACGAAGCCTGTAGGCCTATAACACAATACATTCTGTCCTCGTAAACAAGGGGGGGGGGGCTTAATCTGGTCGTAAACAAAGTACTTGACTTATCACACCTCATAAGCTGACCTGAAGACAGACAGACACACACACACACACACACACATATATATATATATATATATATATATATAGATATATATATATATATGCCTGTATATATACATACATTGTATGTGTGTATAATATATATATATATATATATATATATATATACACGTTTGTGTGTGTTTGTGTACTTACAATCAACCTAATACCAGCCAAAAATTAAAAGTTATTCCTCTATATATCTGCTAATTCTTTTGAATGTCATAAAAACTGAAGTCAAGAAGAGGTCCCTATACAAATGGAAAAATCCCATTCAACCCAAAACATGCACCTTTTGAAACTTAAGGAGGTGTTAATGGCACAAAAACGACTATTATTCGATTTAGCCACAGAGGAATTCAATGCATTAAAAGGGAAATAATATGAGCTTTCAATAAGGGAAAGAGAAATCTTTAATTCTTATCTTAATAAGAAACTGCCAACATTTTCCTCGTTCGAAATTAAGAAGCAGAGCAACTTTTCATTATCATTATTATTACTTGCTAAACTACAACCCTAATTGGAAGGGCTCAAACAGGGAAAATAGACCAGTGAGGAAAGGAAAATGGGCAAATGAAATATATTAAGAATAGCATTTAAATATCGCCTATATAAACTATAAGAACTTTAACAAAACCAGAGGAAGAGAAATAAGATAGAATAGTGTGCTTGAGTGTACCCTCAAGCAAGGGAACTCTAACCCAAGACGTTTAAGGGAGGATTATTTCTATAATAATAATAATAATAATAATAATAATAATAATAAATCAAATGTGAAGAGGGAGTAGACATTAGAAACACCTTCAATTCTAAGTCTTCATTTACAGACGTATTCTTCGTAAAATTAAACAAAAAAATATTAAAGTTGTTCCCAACTAGTCTTTAAGTCTTGATTAGTATTTTTATATTACAATAAGAGTGATATTAAAACGGGAAACTAAATATTTGTCATCAGTATAGACGAATTTACATGGATTGGTCAATATAAATGTTAGCAGATGATTCAATTCAAGTCTTAGAGACTTGTCCCACAACTCTTCTAGGAGAAGGACACTCCAAAATCAAATCATTGTTCTCTAGTCTTGGGTAGTGACATAGCCTCTGTACCATGGTCTTCCACTATCTTGGGTTAGAGTTCTCTTGCTTGAGGGTACACTCGGGCACACTGTTCTATTAGTTTCTCTTCCTCTTGTTTCGTTAAAGTTTTTTATAGTTTATATAGGAATTATTTATTTCAATGTTTTTACTGTTCTTAAAATATTTCATTTTTCCTTGTTTCCTTTACTCACTGGGCTATTTTCCCTGTTGGGTTGTTTCGTTAAAGTTTTTATAGTTTATATAGGAATTATTTATTTCAATGATTTTACTGTTCTTAAAATATTTTATTTTTCCTTGTTTCCTTTACTCACTGGGCTATTTTCCCTGTTGGGGCCCCTGGGCTTATAGCATCCTGCTTTTCCAACTAGGGTTGTAACTTAGCATTTAATAATAATAATAATAATAATAATTTGTTTCCTCCCCACTAAAGATATAAGGAGATTCATGCCGATTTCCAGATAAATCATAAAGTTCACACGTTGAAGCAGACTTAAGGAAGCTAATGGCTTGTAATATACGCCAATGTGAAAGCGTATACTGAAAATAAGTCGACACACGCATGTCCTAAAGCAACAAATATCGAAATACTACGATTCTATCTCATTAATCCTTTCTCCTTCCAATGGTATTTCGTCTTCCGTTCTCATCATCTCTGTCTGTCTTCTGTTTATCTTGAGCTCAACCTCATGTGATATTTCTCTCTCTCTCTCTCTCTCTCTCTCTCTCTCTCTCTCTCCTCTCTCTCTCCTCTCTCTCTCTCTCTCTCTCTCCCCCAACAAATGAATCCCTTTATTCCTTTCAACCAAATATTGTGCTCGAGTGTACCCTCAAGCAAGAGAACTCTAACCCAAGACAGAGGAAGACCATGATATAGAGGCTATCGCACTACCCAAAACTAGAGAACATTGGTTTGATTTTAGAATGTCTTTCTCCTAGAAGAGCTGCTAAACCTAAGCGATTATTATCAACATCATCATCATTTGCTAAGATACAACTCTACTAGGAAAATCAGGAGCAGGAAAAGCAGGGGAAAACAGCCCAGAGAGGAAAGGGAGTAAGGAACCTACAAGTAATTAACAATTAAAATAAATTATTTCAAGATCAGTGACAATAAAATAAATCTTTTTATATAAACTATAACCCCAGTAGGAAAAGCAGGAGCTCCATCAGGGAAAACAGCCCAGAGAGGAAAGGAAATAAGGAACCTACAAGAAAAGTAATTAACAATTAATATAAATTATTTCAAGATCAGTTACAATAAAATAAATCTTTTATATATAAACTATAACTCCAAAAATTAGAGGGAGAAAAATAAGATAGAATACTGTGCTCGAGTGTACCCTCAAGCAAGAGAACTCTTGCCAAAGACAGCTAAAAACCATGGTACAGTGGCTATGGCCCTACCCAAAACAAGAGAACAATGTTTTGATTTTCTGGTGTCCTCCTAGAAGAGATGTTCAAAATAAGATCTATAAGAGATCATATAGTAAAGACTATGTAACTTAATTTCAAATGAATCCGACATTTTAAATCAATACTTTTGATAGGTGATGTCAATTGTCAGATAAATCTGTTAACATATATTAACAAATGTATAAATATAAAAGCCTTTATGATGACCAAATTCATTCATAGACCTTCCAGACTAATGTCTTGAAAGAAAGCATTAAGATTACGAATGTAACGACAAAAAATGAAAACAAATAGAGATAGGCCAAAGAAAATATGGAAACTATTTGGATTCTAAATAAATCCAATAATAATAATAATAATAATAATAATAATAATCTTTTACAACCTCCTAGATGTAGTGTAGCCTAAATCTCTTCCATTCCTATCAAGAAAAAAACTATATATATATATATATATATATATATATATATATATATATATACATATATATATATATATACACACACACACACCCACAACAACAACAAATGTAACCATTTCTAGTCCACTGCAGGAAAAAGCCCTCAGAAATGTCCTTATTATTATCTGGGGTCTTAAAACATTTCTATATTGGGACCTTCTCAATTGTTCAAAAATGATTTTTTTTATGACAGAGAAAGAGAAAAGAAAATTCACGTAGCTGATAGAAATCACTATTATTATTATCATCATCTCTATTATTATAATTACTATTATTACTTGCTAAGCTACAACTTTAGTTGGAAAAGCAGGATGCTATAAGCCCAGGGGCTCCAACAGGGAAAATAACCCAGTGAGGAAAAGAAAACAAGGAAAAATAAAATATTCCTAAAAACAGTAACATTAAAATAAATATTTTCTATATAAACTATAAAATCATAAACAAAATAAGAGAAAGAGAAATATGATATAATGGTTTGTGACCGAATGTACCCTCAAGTAAGAGAACTCTAACCCAAGACAGTGGAAGACCATGGCACAGAGGCTATGGCACTACCCAAGACTAGAGAACAGTGGTTTGATTTTGGAGTGTCCTTCTAGAAGAGCTGCTTACCATAGCTAAAGAGTCTCTTCTATCCTATACCAAGAGGAAAGTAGCCACTGAACAATGATATAAAGGAGAATAGTTTTCGCAAACGATTGGAGAAATTGATTATTGAATGTGGTAGAAGGTAATTAAGAAAACAGGAAGAAATTAGAAGGATTGGTGATCGGAAATGATGATTGGAATATCTTGGACTATATATATATATATATATATATATACATGTGTGTCCAGTATATTTAAACATGCACAAACATATATATATATATATATATATAATATATATATATATAATATATATATATATATATATATATATATTGATGTTGGTCACCAACAGATGTATGCCACCTATGTTATTACTGAACGTTTGAAATAGATTTTATTTATCTAGTTAGTAGGCTAACTTGGGCTAGCGCTATAGTAAGATCATTCCTATTTATTTTTCAGAGAGAGAGAGAGAGAGAGAGAGAGAGAGAGAGAGAGAGAGAGAGAGACGACAGGTTAGTAGAAACTCTTATGACAGAGAGAATACAAATCATGATCATAGCAACAACAACAACGACGACAACAATAATACTTTCCTCTCATCTTTTCTCCCTTCAATAGCAAGACATACACGTGCCGCCCCCCCCCCCCCCCCCCCCGCCACTAGGGGACCCCCTCCCCCCAACCGTGGGAAAACAGAGAATTTCTCAGAGAAAAAGATGGGGTATAAATCATTTTTATTTTACTGAAGAAGCAAAGGGAAGCAACTTATCAAACTTAAATGTATACATATACATATATAATAATAATAATAATAATAATAATAAAACCACAGTAATGGCAAAAAAATATTTTTTTTCCAGTACTGACAGTACAGATTGGTGATGGTGGGAGATTTTCGTCTAACCGCTCACAGCAAACCAACCTAGTATGGGTGGCCCTGCGTATTGACTAGCAATACGCAAACCATTTCAACACGTTAAGATATCCCCACTTATATATATATATATATATATATATATAGAGAGAGAGAGAGAGAGAGAGAGAGAGAGAGAGAGAGAGAGAGAGAGAGAGAGAGAGAATGCGTATGACTTCTAAATAAGAAGTTATATATATCTAATTTTCCTTTGATATTTAGATAATAACTGGCAAGATTATTCTTAATAGTTTATATATGACAAATCTATTTCAACGTCATTTGCCATCTTGAAATACTTTACATTATGCATTAATTACTTCTCATGTAGTTTAACTATTTGCTTACTTGCTTTCCTCACTGGGCTATTTTGTTGGAGCCTTGGACTTATAGCATCCTGACTTTGCAACTAGGACTGTAGCCTATGATAATAATAATAATAATTATAATAATAACCTTTTCCTCACTGGGCTATTTTTCCCTGTTGGAGCCCTTGGGCTTATAGTATCATGCTTTCCCAACTAAGGGATGTAGCTTAGCTAATAATAACAATAATAATAATAATAGTAAATAAAATAATAATAATAATCTTTTCCTCACTGGGCTATTTTTCCCTGTTGGAGCCCTTGAGCGTAGAGCATCCTGCTTTTCCAAATAGGGTTGTATCTTAGCTAATAACAACAACAACAACAACAACAACAACAATAATAGAGTCATTTTTTCAAGATCTAACTATTCAAACTAGTGTACCAGAATGTGCTCTAGTGACAGGAATCCTTCACAAAGACCAAAATGATTCAAATAACTTTGTCTGATACAAGATCATTTCAAAATGACCTCAATTCTGAGGCTGCTGGCATCAAGTAAGGATGGCCAAGGAATAATTTAACTTCTGGACTTTTCGCAAAGACAGGAACAGTTCAACTCTCTTGCCATTTCTTCAAAATGTAGGGCCTAATATGTCTTATTATAATGGAGTAGGCAAAACTTTCTAAAAACTGATTTCTATTTACTACTACTACTACTACTAATACTACTACTATTATTATTACTAGCTAAGCTACAACCATAGTTGGAAAAGCAATATGCTATAAGTCCAAGGGCTCCAACAGGCAAAAAATAGCCCAGTGAGGAAAGGAAATAAGGAAATGATTAAACGATATAAGCAATGAAAATTAAAATAAAATATTTCAAAAACATTAACAACATTAAAACACATACATGATATATATATATATGTATATATATATATATATATATAAATATACATATATACATATATATACAGTATATATATATATATATATATAGAGAGAGAGAGAGAGAGAGAGAGAGAGAGAGAGAGAGAGCATGACCCTCAAATTTCCTGTTAACACACTAAGCGACGAATGTCAAAACCTTTAAATTAAACACTTCACTTCACTTTCGTTATCAGCTGTCAATCATCATGACTCCCCACTTGACTTATGACTTATGACATCGATAAGAGATCTTTTGGTTCCCGGTTTTAATAGATTTTATGCCTTTGTAAATGTTTACACTCCTTGTCACAGGGTACTCTCTCTCTCTCTCTCTCTCTCTCTCTCTCTCACAGCACGACCATTATCTAATCAGAAACTTTATCCCCCTTTCTCTAAGATTTTAAGATCAGGAAAATGCATCGATGCATTTCTATACAAGACCAATCAGAGATTTCTGACCTCTGCCAAAGGTTAAAGGAGTCGTCTATATATATATATATATATATATATAGATATATATATATAGAGATATATATATGTATATATATATATAGATATATATATATAGAGATATATATATATGTATATATATATACATATATATACTGTATATATATACGTAAATATACATATACATATATACATATATATACAAATATATACATATATATATATACATATATATACATATAGATACATATATATATAGATATATATACATATATATATAGATATATATACATACATATATATATATATATATATATATTTACATATATATACATATATATATACATATATATACATTTAGATATATACATTTATATATATACATATATATACATATATATATACATATACATATATATTCATATATATACATATATATATATATATTAGTTTACATAAGCAAAATTAAAAAATTATGTATATATAAAAATGATCTAGAGTTTTGTCAGCTATAGGACCTCTTCTTAAAGAGAGAGAGAGAGAGAGAGAGAGAGAGAGATTCAGGATTAAAAACACAGTCTCGTACTACTTTCAACCTGCCACCTCAGTTCACGAATGAACATACAAGAATATATATATATATATATATATATAAGTGTTGGAAATCGAAGAAAGCCCTCGGTCTGTGCATGGCATTTCATACGATATCAAATCACCACTTTGTCTAAATCTTTCACTCCCTGTAACTTACAGATTGTGAAATGATCTTTCAAATCGGGCAATTGAATTGGTGGAACTTTCAGGCTGACTATAACTGTTGTATTTCGTCTCGAATGCCTTCTTCACACACACACACACACACATATATATATATGTGTGTATATATATATATATATATATATGTATATACATATATGTATATATATAAATATTTTCCTGATTTGTTTACAGCAGAGAGAGAGAGAGAGAGAGAGATCCGTTTTTATCTCTTCTTTATTGTTTACAGCAGAGAGAGAGAGAGAGAGAGAGAGAGAGAGAGATCCGTTTTTATCTCTTCTTTATTTGTTTACAGCAGAGAGAGAGAGAGAGAGAGAGAGACTAGATTTCTCCTACGACGTAATATATGCAAGAAGAAAACAAGCAATATCAAATTACATAAAACAAATTAATTAAAAGTAAACAAGACCTTAATCTTACTAACACAGGCCAAGAAATAAAAAATACGACAGTGTAGGAGAGCTTGAGAACACCAAACTCACACACGCGCACACACATATACCATGAATTTAGGCTAGACAAAAATGAAGGTGCTTCAGTATACCAACTATAATAAAACTAATCTGTCGTGGCCGCTGAGGTAACTGCTAACCCAATCTACTCTCTCTCTCCTTAGATGTCAAGATGCTAGATAACTCATAATTAATCAATCAATCTCTCTCTTTCTCTCGCTGTGACTAATCTCACAGGATTAACCTGAGGTTAAATCCGGGCTCTCTCTCTCTCTCTCTCTCTCTCTCTCTCTCTCTCTCTTTGTTTGTTATTTTTACCGAGCAACAATTATCCTAGAAGTTATAATCCCAGGTTATTTGCTAGTTGTACCATTACACAAGACTCTGGCAGAAGGAAGTTTGAAATCCGACTGCCCAACACATCTTGGAGGTCACAAGATTAAATTTATCAAGCAATGACCAGCTGAAATATTCGATGCGATTCGTTAATTCTATTCAGAATGAACAGCTCCTTACGGTTCGTTTCCCAGTTGAATCTGAGTATACAGTTCCAAAAAAATCAGTTTACTTATATATATGACGAATTAGTTTAGTAATATCTCTACAGTATATTCAGTCGTGGCATTCTTGTGCATTATCATCAATTTAACAGGCATGACCGAAATAATGATGTTTTTGTTTTGACAAACTCTTATGAAGGCTAAAAAACGTAATATATATATATATATATATATACATATGTATATATATACATATGTATATATGTATAAATATGTATATATATATATATATATATATATTCCATCGGTTATGCATTTCAAGTATTATTATTATATTTATTACTAGCCAAGCTACAACCCTAGTTGGAAAAGCAAGAGGCTATAAGCCCAAGGGCTCCAGCAGAGAAAAATAGCTTAGCGAGGAAAGGAAATAAGGAAATAAATAAAGGATGAGAAAAAAAATAACAATAAATTATTCTAAAAACAGTAATATCACAACAGACATGTCATATATAAACTATAAAAAGATTTATGTCAGCCTGTTCAACATAAAAATATTTGCTGCAACTTTGAACTTTTGAAGTTCTACTGATTCTATATTGATTGAAAACAGGGGTAATAATCGAAGGTCTCTCCGAACACCTGGATATCTGCAACTGAATTCCAGTTACAAACGAAAATGCTCATGAAAAACTTCGTCATTTTAAAATGCAAATCAAAATGATCTTCATAGCTCCTTAATCTGGGTCCCATATGAACACATTCGTATGATCATAACAAATCAAATTGTTCAAAAATATTCAAAGAAATCGACATTTTAAAAGTGTTTGAATTAACGCTTGAATATCCGGCATGGATGGATGTTATCGTGTATCGTGGACCCTAAATGTAAGTTTCATTAGCAGATATATAGTGCACATAATTATCATGGAATTGATTCATGTTCACAAACCTCATATCTAAGATAGTCGTGAACAACTTACGTGTCTCCCTCTCTCTCTCTCTCTCTCTCTCTCTCTCTCAGCATTTTTAAGAAAACACTAAGAATAAAAGTGTAAAAATAAAGACCTCTCTCTCTCTCTCTGATTTTTTAAGAAAACACTAATAATAAAAGCGTAAAATTAACGACCTCTCTCTCTCTCTCTCTCAGATTTTTTAAGAAAACACTAATAATAAAAGCGTAAAATTAACGACCTCTCTCTCTCTCTCTCTCAGATTTTTTAAGAAAACACTAATAATAAAAGCGTAAAATTAACGACCTCTCTCTCTCTCTCAGATTTTTTAAGAAAACACTAATAATAAAAGCGTAAAATTAACGACCTCTCTCTCTCTCAGAATTTTTAAGAAAACACTAATAATAAAAGCGTAAAATTAACGACCTCTCTCTCTCTCTCAGATTTTTTAAGAAAACACTAATAATAAAAGCGTAAAATTAACGACCTCTCTCTCTCTCTCTCTCTCTCTCTCTCTCTCTCAGTATAACGCTATTTTGAATTTGTATGTCTTCAGCTACACCGATTTATCATAACTGTGCACAGGGCGATGAAATGATGGAATGTCCGAATACAAGGCAGGTTTTATTAGAACGAAAATGAGAAGAAATTGTCATAAATACGCTTGGAATAAGTAGCTTGAGTGTGTTAATACGTGTGCAGTTCCTGTCTGATTTGCAGTTATTTATGTAAGGTGGTCTGGGAATACAATAGTTCTATGTTATTCTCGCCCCTAAGATATTGTGCATTCATTATACACGCAGAATAATACGCCTAAATACCATATATACAGTATATTATGTACCATATATATTTACAGTATGCATAAGCAGGATCCACTGAGTGTGTTGAAATGTCTAAGTGCGTGTAAGCAGCTCTTCTAGGAGAAAGACACTCCAAAATCAAACCATTGTTCTCTAATCTTGGGTAGTGCCATAGCCTCTGTACCATGGTCTTCCATTGGCTTTTGAGTTAGAGTTCTCTCGCTTGAGGGTAAGCTTGGGCACACTATTCTATATTCATCTTCCTCTTGTTTTGTTAGTTTTTATAGTTTATATATGAGATATTTATTCTAATCGTTTTGCTCTTCTCATATTTTATTTATTCTTTGTTTCCTTTCCTCATTGAGCTATTTTCCCTGTTGGAGCCCCAGGGCTTATAGCATCCCGCTTTTCCAACTAGGGTTGTAGCTTAGCAAGTAATAATAATAATGATAATAATAATAATGATAATATTAATAATAATAACAAACAGATTTAACCAGTGGCTGGTTTTTACAACTGTACAGAAAATGCGGTTAAGCCTACAGATCAGATGGCAGAGCCAATGGATGTTATGTACCATCGCACCCAGGAGATTTTACGATAAAGGGACACCGACAAAACTGACATGAAGGAATTAGGGATTTTTATAGCTATGCTAAAACCCTACTTGGAAAAGCAGGATGCTATAAGCCCTACTATGTCAGCTGTTCAACATACAAACATTTTATTATCATCAGCATTGCTTGCTAAGCTATAACCCTTGTAGGAAAAGTATGATGCTATTGGCCCCAGGGGGGGGCCTCCTACAGAAAAAAATAGCCCAGTGAGGAAAGGAAACAAAGGAAAGTAAAATATTTTGAGAAGAGCAAAAAGATTAAAATAAATATTTCCTATATAAACTATAAAAACTTTAACAAAACAAGAGGAAGAGAAATAAGATAGAATAGTATGCCCAAGTGTACCCTCAAGCAAAAGAACTCTACATGACTTCGTAAATTTCTAGCACGCAAAAGTGCTTCACCAACGGAGGTGAATTATTGTGTTTGGGATATATTGGTATATTATTACTATTAATACAAGCTAAGATATAACCTTAGTTGGAAAAGAAAGATGCTATAAGCCCAAGGGCTCCAACAGGGAAAAATAGCGTTATTGATAGAATTAATTGCTTAATAGCCTACTATCTGGGATAGATGTGAATCAAAGGATGGTTAGAATCATATCTATAATGTATATACATTTAGGTTATAGCTAAATGCCTTCTTTTGCAGAGAGAGAGAGAGAGAGAGAGAGAGAGAGAGAGAGATTCTGTTAAAGATACTTGGTCCGATATATTCTTAATGAAAAATTTTCGTTTTTGTTATCTAAAGAAAATATGTATTGAATTCATTATGAAGTCAGTATACTGTGTATGTATGTATGTATGTATGTCTCTCTCTCTCTCTCTCTCTCTCTGTTATTCCCAACCACAATAAAAAATAATAATTTTTCTTCCAACGTTTTCAATATCAAGAAAATCGATATTTAGATATTAACCTAACCAACTCATCATGATGCTACAAGCCCAAGGGCTTCAACAGGGAAAGTAGCCCAGTGAGGAGAGGAAATAAGGAAATAAATAAACCGTGAGAGTATATAGTCCCATTTCTAGATTTTCTATTGACAGACTCTTATAAAAATATCATCGAAGTTAATAAAATCTAATTGTTTTTTTTTTCTACATAAGTTAAACTGTTCAAAACAGACTTCTCATAGAAATATTATCGAAATTGAACTTTTATATATAAGTTAACCTGGAAGTTGAACTGTTCAAAAACACTAACTCAAACTCTGCTAAAATTGTTAAATTACCTAATCGTCCTATAATAAATTATTTAGTCTATCGTGTAATAATCATATTTATTTTGATTTGTGCGAAAGGAATAATGTATAAGAATACAAGTCAAATCTATATCCCAAAGAGGAAAATATCTTTTGCCTGGAAGAGTCCCAAAGATATTTAAAGTGAGGTACATTTTTCTAGATTTAGTGGGACTGAAGTTGAATAATGGTGATATTTTATTGATAGGAGAGGAGCTAAAGGGTAAAATTGCAGCACTAAAGGAAGACAACATTGAGGGATTCATTTAGCGAGAAGGTGGCAAATATAAGTCACACAACTAATGAGGGTGTCATTAACTGTATATACAAATATATACATATATATATATATATATATATATATATTTGTGACCATCCAAAACAAAACGGAGAAAGAATTTGAAAAAAATGACAAATATTACTGCGACTTTTGGGAATAAGCTTAAGCCTACGAGAAAGGCTGACTGGCCCCACAGTGATAAGAATTTAGTGCCTTGCCAATCTATCACTGAATTTCTTAATTACCTTGCAACAACCCATAATTGTAATCTTCAATGCAATGTTGATTGATTGATTGATTCTGAGTTTTCCAGCATCCTGATAAGTAGTGTGGAAGCTGAGAGAGAGAGAGAGAGAGAGAGAGAGAGAGGCATGGGGATTAAAAAGTCAGAACTACGATTACACACACACACACACATATATATATATATATATATAGCAGACTAAAAATTGCTGTACTCACCAATGTCATAGGGACTTCAACGAGCAGGTTTCTGTAAAGGAAACAAGAAATACAAATTATTCCAAACCACAATAAAAAAAAATAATTAATTCTCTTCGTCTGTTTTCAGACTGATTTAATATCAATTAAAAAAATCTATATTTAGATAAACCTAACCTACTCATCATGATGCTATAACTCCAAGGGTCCCAATAGGGAAAGTAGCCCAGTGAGGAAAGAAAATAAGGAAATATAGTCCAATTTCTTGATTTTATCTCGTCAGACTTATAAAAATATTATCGAAATTAATATAATCTAAATGTTTTTTTTTAACATAAGTTAAACTGTTCAAAACAGACTTCTCATAGAAATGTTATCGAAATTAAACGTTTTTTTTTATGCAAGTTAACCTGGAATTTGAACTGTTCAAATACACTAAGTTTAACTCCGCTAAAATTGTTCAATTCCTTATTCGTCCTATAGTATTTAGGAATAATAATTATATTTATTTTGACTTGTGCGCAGGTAGGAAAGGAATAATGTATAAGAATATAAGTCAATTCTTTATCCCACTAAGGAAAACATCTCTTGCCTGGAAGAGTCCAAAGATATTTGAAGCGAGGTACATTCCTACCATTACTATATTGGATTACCGAGTTCTCGAGTATCTGAAAAGCTAAAAAAAACTTATATCTTGCGATCTCTGGTTGCAGACTCTTTAGCTATGGTAAACAGCTCTTCTAGGAGAAGGACACTCCAAAATCAAACCATTGTTCTCTAGAATTGGGTAGTGCCATAGCCTCTGTACCATGGTCTTCCACTGTCTTGGGTGAGAGTTCTCTTGCTTGAGGGTACACTCGGGCACGCTATTCTATCTGATTTCTCTTCCTCTTGTATTGTTAAGGTATTTATAGTTTATATGGGAAATAATCATTTTAATGTTATTACTCGTAAAATTTTTATTTTTCCTTGTTTCATTTCCTCACTGGTTATTTTCCCTGTTGGGGCCCCTGGGCTTATAGCATCTTGCTTTTCCAACTAGGGTTGTAGCTTAGCAAGTAATAATAATAATAATAATAATAATGTAGTATTTTTAGCGTTATTTCAGAAGCAGGTCTTCTTCTTATTATTACTTACTAAGCTACAACTCTAGTTGGAAAAGCAGGATGCTATAAGCTCAGGGGCTCTAACAGGGAAAATAGCCCAAAGAGGAAAGGAAACTAGGAAAAATAAATTTTTTAGAGTAACAACATTAAACAAACATCTCCTAATTAAACTATGAACACTTTAACATAACACGAATAAAAAAAAAAACAAGACAGAACAGTGCGCCCGAGTGTACCCTCAAGCAACAGAACTCTAACCCAAGACAGCGGAAGACCATGGTAAAGAGGCTATGGCACTACACAAGACTAGAGAATAATGTGTTCAGTCACTTTTATTAACCAAATACGAGATTGACATGTTCATTATTACTAGAAGCATTGATATGATTTGTATAAGCGAGGCAAGGCTGCAACATACTACAAATGACTTGATATTACATATTTCAAATTACAGAATATTTAGAAAAGATCATGATAAGGGTGGTGGAGTTTTTATATTAAAAGTGACTTATATATGTATGTGTGTTTGTAATAAATAAATAAGTATTAAATGAACATAAAATGAGAGAGAGAGAGAGAGAGAGAGAGAGAGAGAGACTAAATCAACTACAGCTACTTAAACAAAATACCGGTGAAATAAATGATTGCAAGACTACTTAATAAACATATATAAGACGGAATTAAACAGGATATAGTAGGATACTCGAGAATGGTTAACATTGAAATATTCAGAATATAAAAACATCAAAATTATATACATATACAGTGTATATACATACATGCGTGTATACATGGCAGGAAGCCTAGTGTATACACGGGTAGAACTCTGTGATCGAAAGGCTTAAAGTCGTGGAATTTCCGTCTGCGATATTCGAAAACAACCTGGGTCTATTGGCCTTAGGCTATAGAGCCATTGTCTTGCCAATTGTACTAAGAGTCCCAACCTCGTTTCGTATATCACAGACGGACATTCCACGATTTTAACACCTCTCTCTCTCTCTCTCTCTCTCTCTCTCTCTCTCTCTCTCGGTAATGAATATGATGTTCCAAACACTGACATTAAACAAATTTCAAGATTTAAGAAGAGATTTTTTAGGAACAATTTGTAAGTCTATATGAAATACATGTTAATCGATGCTAGCAATCGTATCTGATAATATCAGTTATATGAGAGAGAGAGAGAGAGAGAGAGAGAGAGAGAGAGAGAGAGAGAATGTTCCCGTTAATATATACAATAAACATATTGTATATCCATATATACACACAACAATAAATTTTAATTTCTAGCCCACTGGAGAGAGAGAGAGAGAGAGAGAGAGAGAGAGAGAATCCTCCTTGAAGTGCTAAGAAGGCTGTTTACAAGTTCAGTCCTATAGGAAAACAGGATGTCCCATTGTTTGTTCCTCCTCCTCGTGACCCTTTGCTTCTCAAAAACATCCTTCGCTGGCCTACCCTTGAAAGGACAATAGCCCTCTATCTTATCTAGTTTTCGTATATCACAGGTGAACACTCCATGATATTAACGCCTATTAAAATTGAAAATTCTACTGCGTATACATAAGTCTCCCTTTACGTATACACACGCATACAATATGTAAAAAAATAGTATACACATTTTAAAAAATTGATTCTCTAATATAATCGGAAATCCTAGAAACATTTCATGATATACAAAGTTTCTATTTTTACAAGAACACTATGTTCCCCACATGATTTTAAACAGCACATATCAATTAATCATAATTAATCATAATTAATAATTACTAGTTCATTAAAGTTTCACGATTAAATCTCAGGCAGCTCATCAAAATAAAAAACGACACGGGCACTTTGAAAACAACGTTATCTAAAAGCTTACAGACCTATAAAGTGAATCTATCAAGGCGTATAAAAACGAAATATCTATTTCACTTACCCTGGCTGCGGGTTTTCACACCATAACAGGAACACCGAATAGGACCGAGCGAAAAGCGTCCACACACTAAGAGTTTCTAAAGCAAACTGAGTCGCTCACCGCTCGAGTCGGTCGCCTCCCTCGGACGAGTCGGACCCCCCCCCCCTATCACGGGACCACCCAGCCAGCAGGGTCCCTCCCCCCGACCCGACCACCTTCTATCGGCTCGAAGGCAAATCTATTTTATCTGGTTCAATTTTTTTAATTCTTTTGCTCAACCGCGAGCGCTTAGTGTTTCTATAAATTTATATGAGGCTTTTGTTTTTTACATTATTCTTCGCTTCCATGACTGAATAATAGAATATATATATATATATATATATATATATAATTATTTACTCTAACAGGTCCCTTCATTTCTATAAATGGTTTCATAATCATTATTATTATTATTATTATTATTATTACTAGCTAGCTACAACCATAGTTGGAAAAGCAGGATACTATAAGCCCAGACGCTCCAACAGGGAAAATAGCCCAGTAAGGAAAAGAAAAAAGGAAAATAGAATATTTTAAGGGAAACAACATTAAAATATCTCCTATATATTCTATACTTCAACAAAACAAGAGGAAGAGAAATAAGATAGGTTTCTTCTGCTTCCTCGTGAGCTACATCATTTTACTACGAATTTCAATATCAGAGAGAGAGAGAGAGAGAGAGAGAGAGAGACTTAAACTGAATGGTTTTAGTAATGGAAACAAAAAAATTTTATAAGAAAAAAATATAAAAAATGGGACCCAGACGTTAAGAGAGAGAGAGAGAGAGAGAGAGAGAGAGAGAGAGAGAGAGAACTTAAACTGAATGGTTTTAATAATGGAAACAAAAAAATGTTATAGGGAAAAAATATGAAAAATGGGACCCAGACGTTGAGAGAGAGAGAGAGAGAGAGAGAGAAAAAAAAATAGCTTCACCTGACTACAAAGTTTGGTCAAAATTGGTACACTAGTTTTTGTGTGTGTGTAAAGTTCCTCACAAAAAAAAAAAAAAAAAAAAAAAAAAAAAAGACGAATTTGGACAAAAAATGCCATAAGGCATTGGGGCCTGGGAGACCATTCAATGCTCGTACCCAGCAGGGGGAAACCATTGCATTGGCAATACGGTGAAAGGTGTTGGACAGCAAAATGGAAGAGTGAACATAGAAGGATTAAGGTTAAAGGTGTCTAGTTTCAGTTCGTTTTTAAGGTTTAAAGGCTGCTCATGAATGGCAGAGGAAAGGGACAGTGACATTGCCCTATCAAGCAGGACAATGCCCTAGAGAATGAACATATACACACACCATCAGCACCCAAGCCCCCTTTCCTCCCAATCTAGCACCATGGAGGGCCAGGCAATGGTTGCTGATGACTCAGCAAATAGACCTATAGGCTCCCCTAAACCCTACTCCTTAGCTCACAAGGATGGTAAGGTTGCAGCCACCAAAGGAACGAACAAGTTGGATCAGGACTCGAACCCCCTCTTGCAATCACCAGGCAGAGACGTTACCAATCAGGCCACAACAACCATCAGAATAGATGCTCACTAGAACGTCAGCTGGGCAAGCCCAACCAGCCCCCCACACCACTGAGGGTCCCGAGCTGGGATCGATCTGCTGTCATGCAAATGCAAGGCGAACACATTACCAATGTATTAGCCAGGAGGATATGGGCAGAAAGGAAGGAACAAATGGCGTTTACTAGTGCCTACAGTACACCGCTAGCGAGGTACTGTTCGCACTAGCCCATACGGACGAGAAACCCCACAGACAGACAGACAAATTGAACATCAGATCCTATATGGAGGAATATAATGGAATCAGCGCTAAGCTGCAACCCTATAAACTCTGCCGCATTGCAATACGAAGCTAAAAGTGAGAAGGTGGACAGCAAAGGAGAGAAGAGACTAGAAGGCTAAAAAGTGGGTGAAGGAAAGCAAAGCATAGACCTTCAAGTAATGCCTACAGTACACCGCGCATGATTCACTGAGAGCAGTAACACAAACAATGAAAACTAATGATTAAAACGAGAGACAAATCATACAATTAAATTTCCCAATCCTCATTATTGTTACTAGTGTATGCGACCTGTCAATTATGACGGCTAAATATTTAGCTAGATATGCACACAAACACGCATGCGCACCCCAAATCACCACGGTATGACTAATCCCTCTCCCCCTATATATATGTATATATATATATATATATATATACACACACACAAGATACTTGCTCTTCATTATATAGCGATTATCATTATTATTATTATTATTATTATTATCATTATTATTAATAGTATTCCCTTTCAGTGAAGTTGATAATAAAAAATACCTTGATTCTAAAAAATGATACATTATTATTATTATTATTATTATTATTATTATTATTATTATTATTATTATCAAAGTATTAAAATATTCAAAATAATTAAATGAATAAAATGCACTATTCCCATCATCAACAAAAACCATCAAAAACAAAACTCATTGATTCCTGTCAATGAGACCGAAGGTGAGAGGAAAGTAGGAATGGTAGGAATGGTGGGAACTGAGACGAAGGTGGGAATGATGAGAGAAAGATGGGAAGGGTGAGAGAATCATGATAATAAACCGGGGAAATGGAGGGACTGTGTAAAAGATTAGTTTGATGTGAGTTTAGTGAATATGTTGTTAGAAGTACTTATTAAACGCTTTATATGATTGGAGTTATAATGAAACAGTATGGCATTGGGGTGTAGGTAGGGAGGGGGTGTAGGTAGGGAGGGTGTGGCGGGATGATAAAGCCAGTAACCCCTCCCCCCCCCCCTATAGTTTAATTTATTGCTTATTTGTACATTCTTCTTAATAAGGACACTCCAAAATCAAACCATTGTTCTCTAGTCTTGGGCAGTGTCAAAAAATCTGTACCATGGTCTTCCACTGCCTTGTGTTAGAGTTCTCTTGCTTGAGGGTACACTCGGGCACACTATTCCATCTAATTTCTCTTCCCTTGTTTTGTTAAAATTTTTGTAGTTTATATTTATTTTAATGTTACCGTTCTTAAAATATTTGATTTTTTCTTGTTTCCTTTCCTCACTGGGCTATTTTCCCTATTTTCACTTGATGATGATGATGATGATGGATATATATATATATATATATATATATGTTTATTTCACCCCTCATGTACACTAAAAGAACGGTAATATAATAGAAATAATAATTAGTAATTGATAATAATAAATTAGTGGTTATTAATAATAATAACAATAATGATAATGAT
>NW_027172085.1:75000-82500 GCF_036898095.1 Palaemon carinicauda | reverse complement strand
TGGTAACCCTAAGGGCGCTGTCATACTGGTTTTTGATCGGTTTTTATCATGTTTTCATCAGGGATTCTTTAGATTTTATCTCAGAGCGTTTGTCAGATATACCTGTCATTGGACCTACCTGATGTACTCTCAACTAATTTGACCATTTTATATTTTTTAGGGATTTATAGTTCCTTTAGTGCGGAATTCCACCTACAGTGCGCCATACCTGTATAACGAGATGGATTTAACTTGTTAAACATTTAATCTGATTTTTTTTTGGATTTTATGATTTTTATCATATTTCAAGGTCGCGTAGGGGGGATGTGTGTTAACAGTGTGCCTCGTGTGGTGCATTGCAAGCAGTGAAAGATGTTTATTTTCAAGCCGTTAGATTCTCTCTCTCTCTCTCTCTCTCTCTCTCTCTCTCTCTCTCTCTCTCTCTCTCTCTCTCTCTCTTCTCTCTCTCTCTCTCACATACTTTAACAGAGTGGTATTCTTGAATCAATTCTCAATCATAAATATATTTATTGCAATAATACAACTTCAATTTCAGGGCATCGAAATATAATAAAAATTTTATGTTTCAGATTAATTAGGAATTTAATTTACAGTGGATAGTATTAATTAATATTAATATATTGATAAATATATTTCAGATTTTCTTAAATCTACTAATCCACAGAAATTTAATTTAGTTTCGACATTTTCTCTCACATTGCATGGCATCTCTCTCTCTCCTCTCTCTCTCTCTCATCTCTCTCTCTCTCTCTCTCTCTCTCTCTCTCTCTCTCTCTCTCTCCTCCTTTGGGTAGGCTTTAGTAGCTCTTTAGTAGCTCTTCTAGGAGAAGGACAATCCAAAATCAAACCATTGTTCTCTAGTATTGGGTAGTGCCATAGCCTCTGTACCATAGCCTTTCACTGTCTTGGGTTAGAGTTCTCTTGCTTGAGGGTACAACTCGGGCACACTATTCTATCTTATTTCTCTCCCTCTTGTTTTGCTAAAGTTTTTATAGTTTATATAGGAAATATTTATTTTAATGTTGTTACCCTTCTTGAAATATTTTACTTTTCCTTGTTTCCTTTCCTCATTGGAGCACCCAACAAGCCATCTCTTCGCACATCTACTCAGTGAAACTCTATAATCCTCTATGGAATACAAGGCTCAACAACACTTTCTTTCCCTCCACGGTCGGGCTTTGGACTTCTTTAACTTTTTTTTTTTTTATAACGAACTTATAACCTTCGTTATCTTAAAGGGGGAATTGTTAATTAGATAAAGACTTTAGATACTCATTTCGTCAACGTACACTGGAAAGAAAATAGATTTATTTTTATATTTTACATTAATTATATTTTTCATTTTCTGCATATTTTTAATTTATTACATTGATCTCTATCATTTTATTTTAATTGACTTTATTATATTTTAATATTTTTTATCAATTGAAAAATAATCCCATATTTTTCTTTTTCTTCACCTCAAAATTTTTTTTTTATCATTTTGTTTAGTTTTGCGTTTTTATTTTTATTTTTTTAATTCTATTACGTTGATCTTTTATTTTAAATATATTTTACTATATTTTAATATTTTTTTTAATTATTTTCATGTATTTTACTGTATTTTAATATTTCATTATTTTTTTTTTACATTTTCTTCACTTCATTAAACTTAATTAACTATCTATATATGTATGTATATGTATATATATATATATATATATATATTATATATATATATATATAGATATAGATATATATATATACTGTATATATATATATGTATATATATATATATATATATATATATATATATATATATATATATATATTTATACTGTATATATATAAATTATATGTATTTATATATATATATATATATATATGTATATATAAGTATATATATATATATATATGTATATATATAAGTATATATATATATATTTATATATGTATATATATATGTATATATATATAAGTATATATATATATATATATATATATATATAATGTATATATATATATATATATATATATATATATATATATATACAGTATATATATATTTATGCATATATATATAAGTATATACACATATATATATATATATATATATATATATATATATATATATATGTATATATATATATATATATATATATATATATATATTTATGTATATATATGTATATATATAAATATATATATTTATAAATATATATATATATATATATATATATATATATATATATATAGTATATAGTTAAAACTTTCATATCTAATTTCCTTTATCGTAATATTTTTCTATCTCTTTTCCCATACTCTAATATATTTCAGTAATAGAAAATTCATCCAATTATTTTTTAATTTTTCACATCAAAATCAACATAGAAATGACAACTTCTCATAATCTATTCATATATCGACATCCTTTTGACCCACCAAATGACCTCTGACCTACCTCCCTCTCCCCTCCCCCTTGGGTCAATCAGTCGTTCACCAGGATTACCAAACTGACGTGGTCCCTGAATACGTCATCAAGGGCAACTCGGCCATCCTGAAGTGTAACATTCCCTCCTTCGTCGCCGACTTCGTCAGCGTGAAGTCCTGGGTCACTGATAAGGGCGAGACTTATTATCCTACTGAGGATTATGGTAATTGCCTTAGTGGTGTTACAAAGGATACAAAGGATTGTTTTAGATGCTTTGTTTTAGGGTGTATATATTTCTCGTAGTGTTTTTAATTATTTATAATCTTTATAATTATATATTTTTTTATAGGTGTTAAAAAGGAGATTATTAAATGCTCTGTTTCATGGTGTATATATTTCTCGTAGTGTTTTTAATTATTTATAATATTTATATGGTATTAATTTTTTTTTTACAGGTTTTATAAAGATTTTTAAATGCTGTGTTTTAGGGTGTATATATTTATCTTAGTGTTTTAATTATTTATAATATTTATATTTATATATATATTTTTATATGTGTTAAAAAAGAGGTTTTTAAATGCTGTGTTTCAGGGTGTATATATTTATCTTAGTGTTTTAATTATTTCCAATCTTTCTATAGTATTAATTATTTTTTTTTTACAGCTGTACAATGCCTTGGTGGTGTTACACTGAGATTTTTAAACATTGGTGTTTCAGGGTCTATATATATCACTTTGTATTTTAATAATTTCTAATCTTTATTATTATTATTATTATTACTAGCCAAGCTATAACCCCATTTTTGAAAAGCAAGATGCTATAAGCCCAAGGGCTCCAACAGGGAAAATAGCTCAGTGTATTTAATATGATATTAATAACGTGAATTTAATATCTAATTAAGATATTAATTTCGGATATTTTCCAAAATACCTTAAAAAAGCTAATATTTTTTTAATGAGTATAATTATCTTGTTATTTACCGCAACATATAATAGCTTCAATGCCTTTTTAACTCATATAACAAGTCCATAGTGAGTTGGTGGGGGTGGGGGGGGGGTGGGGGGGGAGGTAACCTACCTACCGAGTACCTCGTGGGGCCAACTGCGAGCAAACTTTTTTTCGTACTTCGTTGTCCAGCTTCTTCAACTTTCAGTGATGAGGATGATGACGATAATGATAAAGGATAAGAATCTCTCTCTCTCTCTCTCTCTCTCTCTCTCTCTCTCTCTCTCTCTCTCTCTCTCTCTCAAGTATTTATATATATGTTGATTTCTCCTATTTTAATGTTAGTTTCATGTCAGTTATTATGAGAACCTAAAGCGTTTTTGTTTTTATTTTTCATTTTTATTTTTATTATTCATTTTTATTTTTATTTTTCATTAATTTTTTGTATATTTTACTTTTTTTTTTAATTTATATGCATTTTTTTTTATTTGTTTATCATAAAACATCTCAAAAATATATCACATTTAGCTCTTATCATCTTCAACCATTCAAGAATTAGCTCCATCGTAATAACACATACAGTTGGCCTTGTATGGAGAACTGTAGGCGTTATGGCATCAGTAACCCTGCGATTTCTATTGAAAACTTCCCCGTCTAGCAATCTGCTAGACGAGAGTTCGAGACGCGCTCAAGCTAGATCATTTACATTAGTATCTACAACCTTGCTATCCTTGTGTGCTATGAGGAAGCCTATGGGCTTAATCTGCTGAGTCATCAGCAGCCATTGCCTGGCCCTCCTTGGTCCTATCTTATGGGGTGATCGTATGTACAGTTGGATACTAGAGCCTGTGTCACATCTCGCCATGAAGATTTGCACATGATCACATCGTTACTTCGTGGGGAGTGACCAAATAGATAGCACAGGAAGAGATGATAGAGTTGGCGGGCTGTACTACTAATAGGAACTCGCTGCACAGTAAGGGTGTATTTGGGTGCACATTTCAGAGTAGGGTGTACCAAGAAATCTTGCGTCCATCTGTATATATGGCTAGGCTCTAGGACATTTTTCTATCCCTTGTCTCTGTCATTCACGAGCGACCACCTCTTCAGAGTGGGGTGTACAGAGAATTCTTGCATCCAACTGTACATATAGCCAGTCTCTAGGACATTGTCCTATCCTTTGCCTCTGCCATTCAAGAGTGACCTTTAAAACCTAAAAATCCTTCAAATTCCTTTTACTCTTATTTTCATATTTATATTAATATTAACCTTAATTAATTATGGACTCAGTGGTGCCCCAAGCTTACCTGGTGGACGTCAGCATGGAGAATGTCATCAGGGGCAACTCGGCCATCCTGAAGTGTAACATACCGTCCTTCGTCGCCGACTTCGTCAGCGTCAAGTCTTGGGTCACTGATAAGGGCGATACTTATTATCTTTCGCAGGATTATGGTAATGAGGGGGGGGGGGGGGCATATTTTTTGGGGGGCAGGGGGACGTAGGGAATATTATTTAGTGGGTAGTCGTGTATTTGAAGGGAGGGAGAAGACTATACTCAATTCTTTTTAATGAGGCGCATTTGCACCGACTCGCAGCGGTGCCCTTTTAGCTCGGAAAAAGTTTTCTGCTACCTGATTGGTTAGAATTATCTTGTCCAACCAATCAGCGATCAGGAAACGTTTCCGAGCTAAAAGGGCACAGCTGCGAGTCGGTGCAAATCTGCCTCGCTGAAAAGAATTGACTATAGGTTGAGTTTGGTTAGGATAGGTTAGATTAGGTTAGGTTAGGTAAGGTAAGGTGTTTTATGTTGTGCTGGGTTAGGTTAGGTTAGGTTAGGTTAGTGTAGTTTGGTGCCGACAGGATGCTAAGACATGAAATTATTTTTTAATAATAATAATTTATCTTTCAGGTAATATGACATTCGAATGATAAATTAAATCTTTTATTCCAGGTGAAGTTGATTGTTGTAAATGTATTAATAATGATTTTTAATTCAGGTTTTCAGAATTTACAATATGATACTTTGCCATGAAATTCTCTTTTCATATATAATAATTTATCTTTTAGGTGATATGTTATGGTATTCGGATGAAAAATTATATTTTTTTCATTAATAAACAATTTTAACTTCAGTTTTTCAGGATTTACAATATAATACTTTGCCATAAAATTGTCTTTTCATAATAATAATTAATAATTTAAGTGATATGTTATGGTATTCGATTGAAAAATTAATTTTTTTTTTTTCATTAATAACAAATTTTAACTTCAGTTTTTCAGGATTTACAATATAATACTTTGCCATAAAATTGTCTTTCCATAATAATAATTAATAATTTAAGTGATATGTTATGGTATTCAATTGAAAAATTAATTTTTTTTCATTAATAACAAATTTTAACCTTAGGTTTTCAGGATTTATAATTAATTACAATATAATATTCGAATCACTGTTTGTAATTATGGACACGTATAATAATTAAAGTCTTCGCCTATTTTAAATAAAATCTATTATTAAACCTAAACAGGGATATCGCTTGCACTGTGCCTGGCGTGGCACACTGTACACAAAATTACTTACCTGTATATATATATATATATATATATATATATATATATATATATATATATATATATGTGTGTGTGTGTGTGTGTGTGTGTATGTATATATGTATATATTTATATGTATATATATATGTATATATATATATGTATATATGTATATATGTATATGTGTATATATATATATATATATATATATATATATATATATATATATATATATATCATCACTGTTAGAAATTTTCATTAAAAAGGGTAAGTGTCTGGTAATATATATTCCAGGATTTTTACCTTTTGAAAAAACGGATATATTGACGTAAAGGAGTGATATTACGGTCACCAAACCGTAAAAGATAATAACAAAGTAAGGTAAAATTATGGTAAAGTTAATAACAAAGTAAGGTAAAATTACGGTAATGTTCATAACAATGTAAGGTAAAGTTCATAACAAAGTAGGGTAAAGTTAATAACAAAGTAAGGTAAAATTTCGGTAAAGTTAATAACAAAGTAAGGTAAAATTGCGGTAAAGTTAATAACAAAGTAAGGTAAAATTACGGTAAAGTTCATAACAATGTAAGGTAAAGTTCATAACAAATTAGGGTAAAGTTAATAACAAAGTAAGGTAAAATTTCGGTAAGTTAATAACAAAGTAAGGTAAAATTACGGTAAAGTTAATTTCAAAGTAGGGTAAAATTAAGGTAAAGTTCATAACAAAGTAGGGTAAAGTTAATAACAAAGTAAGGTAAAATTACGGTAAAATTAATAACAAAGTAAGGTAAAATTACGGTAAAGCTCATAACAATGTAAGGTAAAATTAAAGTAAAGTTCATAACAAAGTAGGGTAAAGTTAATAACAAAGTAAGGAAAAATTATGGTAAAGTTCATAACAAAGTAGGGTTAAATTACGGTAAAGTTAATAACAAAGTAAGGTAAAATTACGGTAAAGTTAATAACAAAGTAAGGTAAAATTACGGTAAAGTTAATAACAAAGTAAGGTAAAATTACGGTCGCCTGTATTTTACTGAAATACGGTTGAGAACAGTATATTTTTACGGAGAATTTCCGATTAAAATTACGCTTTTTTTTTTTTTTTAGTATATCTCACCTTAGTTATTAAATTTATCATGTTTTCTGTCTTCTAGTTATTTACTCTGTTCGGTGCTCTTGTATTCCTTCAGCCCCCCCCCCTCTCTCTCTCTCTCTCTCTCTCTCTCTCTCTCTCTCTCTCTCTCTCTCTCTCTCTCTCCCCGTTCACTAGTTGAGTTTAAATGGGTTTAAAGACCGCTCATGAATGGCAGAGGCAAGGGACAGTGACATTGCCCTATCAAGCAGGACAATGCCCTAGAGACTGACCATAATATACATATGATCAGCGCCCAAGCTCCCTCTCCACCCATGCTAGGAGCAAGGAGGGCCAGGCAGTGGCTGCTGATGACTCACCAGATAGACCTATAGGCTTCCATGATTAGTTTTCTGGTTTTTATGAATTACATTACATTGCTACGATTAATGTGAATTAAAACTACTACTACTACTACTACTACTACTACTTCTCCTTTCATTACTACTATTACTACTCCTCC
>NW_027172085.1:27500-67500 GCF_036898095.1 Palaemon carinicauda | reverse complement strand
TTTACAGGTAAAAAATACGTTCTCATAATTCTATATAGAAATTAAAGAATACATCCCATCCATTTTCCCTCTATACATAAATAACTTTATTAGAAATATTTTTTTATTGTCGAAAGTTTTCACTATTATTAATTCAGTTTACGTATAAGGAATATTAAAATCAACAATTATATGCGTTTGTATATTTAAAAATAGCAGGAGCTGAAGGGACACTTTGAAAAAAGTGCGAAAGCTCCTGCTATTTTTAAATATACAAACGTATATAATTGTGGATTTGATTAGCCAAGATAAAGTTAATTCAAGTTATATGGGAAATTATTATATTCTTTTAGCAATTTTGTGAAAATTTCGTTCTTTGGGATCGAGTTGTGTGCCTCAAGTCCCGGTCCCATTCATTGTCGGTCACCATTCCAAGTACTGACCACACTCAGTTTGTTGAACTGCATTGGTTGAGAAACAAATTAAGTATAGAACCTGTTACAATTTGGCTTTTAGTGATGGTCACCTTTTCTAAAACTACAACAACAACTTCACAATCATTTTATCATTTGCATTGCAAGGCTGAAACCTTAACTGGTTTCCTATTCGTCTTACTAAAATTAGCTTTTATCCTCTATAAGGGTATTTCCTTTCGTTTTTTCTTTTAATGTTTAATTCAAGTGTGTGTTAGATCAAGGCGTCAGGAGGCCCGCTCCGTCACAATGTTGCTTTTTAAGAGGTTGAAATGTCTGTCGTCCCACAAATATCTTTTGTAATATAACTTTGGTTTATGAATATCCTTTTCACAAGACCTTTAGCACCTCCGCGAAGACCCAAAATAAGAGCTCTTTGGAGGATCAAGTCTCCTAAGACTCCTACCAGTTTTTATATCACGTCCTGAGGACCTGTTTGGAGCGTCATGGATTAGGAGGTTCCTTAAAGCTCCCTTGAGCTGGGTGGTGATATCCAAACAGGATCTTTAGATATTGCGTCCCCGAGGACCTGTTTGGAGCATCAGGTCCCCGGAGACCTCTTTGGAATAGGGCTTCCTAATGCTCCTTTGAGTTGGTTAGTGATATCCAAACAGGATCTTTAAATATATAACCTTGTTTGGAGCATCGTTTCCCGGAAGACATCTTCGGATTAGGGGATTCCCTAAAGCTCTCTTGAGTTGGGTAGTGATATCCGAACGGTATCTTTAAATATCATGTCTCCGAAGACATTTTCCTATTAGGGGTTCCCTTAGGTTCCCTTGAGTCAAATAGTGATATCCAAATTGGATCTTTAAATATCTTGTCCCCGAAGACATCTTCGGATTATGGGGTTGCCTAATACTCTCTTGAGTTGGGTACTGATATCCAAATGGGATATTTGAATATCGTGTCCCCAAGAAACTGTTTGGAGAGTCATGTCTCAGAAGACATCTTCGGATTAGGGGGTTCCCTAAGGCTTTCTTGAGTTGGGTAGTGATATCCAAACAGAATCTTTCAAATATCACATCCCTGAGGACCTGTTTGGAGCATCACATCCCCAAAGACATCTTCGGATTAGGGGATTCCCTAAAGCTCCATTGAGTTGAGTCATGTTACCTGAAGAGGTATTTTGAGTATCACGTCCCCGAAGACCTCTCTGGATTACGATATCCCCCGAAGCTCCCCCAAGTCCTAAAACAAAAATGATGCTTCAGAATTTCTTTGTTCTATATTGATTTCAGCTCCACCAGTAGAAGGTGCTGCGACATTTGTTGAAGTTTAAACGTAGTTGACCTTTGCATTTGCGACTGAATTTTATAGATTTCGGTCAATTTGACGTCTTGGTTCGTTGAGTACATGGGCTGCGATAATGGGCGAAATTGATAGATAAATAGATCAGATTAAAACTGCAAAATAGTTTTCACTTATGATTTGGATTCTTATTTTTTTATTATTTTTTGTCATTTTAAGCTCCACTAAGTTATCCCTTCTTATCAATCTACATATAGTTTCCTTTTTAATTTAGAACAAAATTGATTTAAGATTTTAAATTATATCATAATTTTCCTTTATCAAAAAAAGGATTGTAACAAGATCTGATGATATTTCAACTTCTCAGATTTCCTTTAATATAATCGTTCATTTCAACTTCCTCATCTGGGATTAAAAACTTCACCTAAAAACCTACTGCTATTTTTTTTTCTTTTGAAATTTTATTTTAGGTGTCAGATTTCCTTTAGTTAATATGACGCATACTATCACTTTTTATATTGCCTTGTTTACTTTTTGTCTGACCATACTGTACTACCACTTCTTATATTTCTCCATTTACATTTGTCTGAACATGCTACCATTTTTTTATATTGCTTCGTTTACATTTAGTCTGAACATAGTTCCACTTCTCATATTTCTCCGTTTACAATTTTACCTTTTTCTTTGATGCTCTGTATTCTATTCTTAAGTTTTTACTTTTGACTTTGTTCCTTTTACTTTTCAATTTGAACATATCAATTGTATTTTTTTTTTTTTTTTTTTTTTAGTTATTTTGTGTTCTAGAATTTTTCTTCTCTTAGTATCATCTGTTTTCATATTCTTCATTACCTTTTAGTAATTCAATCAATGATCACTTAAATAATCTCTTTACTTTCCTTCTTTTCAAAGTCATACAAGTTTATATCATTTCATCTTATCACTATTTTTTAAGCTTCATATACCATGTCAAGTCAAACTAACTTAACTCATTTCTTGTTAACAATCATCTCATTTTTCTTCACCATCTTATGTCATCTTATCTATTTAAAGGAATTTGTAGCATCTCCAAAGCCACTTACCATTTGACCCCAACTTAAACCTCTTTGGCACGCATCAAATTCATCCCAACAACACATATCATAATACAAACTGATTAATCGTTGAAAGGCTTTCATTACTGCTAAAGTTTTGACATAATGAAAAGTTTTCTCATAGTGTATGATATATATATATATATATATATATATATATATATATATATATATATACACACATATATAACATATACTGTGAGAAAGCTTTTTATTATGTCAAAATTTCAGCAGCAATGAAAGCCTTTCTATATATATATATATATATATATATATATATATATATATATATATATATACAGTACATACATACATATATGTTAGACTGATCTATCTCTTACATCTCCAACGCGTCCTCCAAAATAGTCGTCCACCAGACCTACCAATCGGAAGCCGATAACGAATACGTCATCAAGGGAAATTCCGCCATCATCAAATGCGAGATTCCTTCGTACGTCGCCGACTTTGTCGCAGTTCAGTCGTGGGTGGACGACGATGGTCACACGTACTTTCCTAGCGATGATTATGGTAATTTCATGGCGATTCGAATGGTATCCAATAGGGTTAATGGATGATTTATTATATATTACCTGTTCTAGTGTAAGCTAAATGATGGTTTTAAACTCGAATGATATTAGCAGGAAGGGAAATTTCATTTCTTATATATTTAGTGTTGTGGTGGCCTATTGGAAACGTCCCTGCCTGGCGTTGTGCCGGACGGGAGATCGAGTCCCGCTGAAGCGCGATAGTTTTTGCAGTGTCTGCAACCTCACCATCCTTGTGAGCTAAGGATTTGTGTTGTGAGAGCCTATAGGTCTGTCTGATGAGTCATCGGCAGCCATTGCCTGGCCCTCCCTGGTCCTAGCTTGGGTGGAGAGGGGCTTGGTTGCTGATCATATGGTTATATGGTGAGTCTCTATGGCATTGTCCTGCTAAGACATTGTCACTGTCCCTTGCCTCTGCCATTCCTGAGTGGCCTTTAAACCTTGAAGATATTAGCAAGAAGGGAATATTAATGAGTCATCAGCAGCCATTGCCTGGCCCTCCCTGGTCCTAGCTTGGCATTGTTCTGCTAGGACACTTGTCACTGTCCCTTGCCTCTGCCATCCATGAATGTCCTTTAAACCTTGACCCGAAAGATATTAGCAAGAAGGTGGAAATTAAACATTGCTTTTTATCCATGAGTGGCCTCTAAACCTTAGAGATATTAGCAAGAAGTGAAAATTAATGATTTCATATATTACCTGTCGTAGTGTGAGCTAATGAGGACTCCTGCTGCTTAGATGTAAGCAACTGAGAGAGTCCAATTAATTGACTGTCTTGACTTCTTTCACCGTGTTAATTAGCAAGGCAAATACCGTCTATAATAAACTAGCCCCTTGGTTAATATTTCGCACCTGGATATATTGATAATTACCTCGCTTCTTCCTTTCAACTTTTACTATTGTTCAAGGGTAGAAGAAGTAGTTTCAGATAAAATATATTTTGTTTTCTTGTGTTGATATTATTTTCATGAAAACTAATTGGTTTTTATATATATATTTTTATTTTTTATAATTTTTTCCGTGCGATTTATTTCCAATTTATGATTGAAACGCCGCTCGTTATATCATTTTTATATATTCCTTTGAATTTCTCTGATTCTTATTACAATTCTTCTCTATTCCAATTCATATTTATTTTCATCAAAGCTTAGATGAATTTTCCTCTGTATCATCTATCATCATCATCATCAGCCGTAACTAGTCCACTGCAGGACAAAGGCCTTAGTCGTGTCCTTCTACTCCTTTCAATAACTGTTTATATTGGTAAATTTTCTTACCCTGATTTTTTTTGCAATCTCTAAGGACTCATTCTGTTATTCCTAATGTCCTCATATTGTCTTTCATTCTTATTATATGTCCTGACCATGTCCATTTCTTTTTCTTACATTTTGTTTTTCTTACATTTTGTTAAAATATCCTCTACTTTAGTGTGCTCTCGTATCCATGTTGCTCTTTTCTTATCTCTTAGTGTTATTCCCATCATTATTCATTCCATAGTTGTAACTAGCTAATGTTCTAAGGCTTCAAGTTTCTGATACACAAGTTAATACTTTTAGGATCATCTTATTGAATATTTTTCTTTTTAGAGAATGTGGTATTTTACTTTTCGCTTTTATATAAATCCCCCATTAGCCATCATTTACTAATACAATTTCTCCCTCACCGTTCCATCTCCCCGTTAGGAGGCCACAAACTCCTCACATCTTGAGGTAAATTCTTTCCTCACCGCCTAATTAAATATTTTTCTTTTTAGAGAAAGTGGTATTTTATGTTTCACCTTTCTTCTTAAATCCCCCATTAGCCATCATTGACTAATACAATTTCTCCCTCGTTCCATCTCTCAGTTAGGAGGTCCCAAACTCCTCCCATCTTGAGATAAACTTTTTCCTCACTGCCTCTTCTCTCTCTTTCCTTAGTCGTTCACCAGAGTTACCAGTTAGAGGCTCATAACGAAAATGTCATTCGAGGTAATTCAGCCATCATCAAGTGTGTCATCCCTTCCTTCGTGGCCGACTTCGTTCATGTCCAAGCTTGGATAGACAATGAGGGGTTGTCTTACTATCCCAACTCGAATTATGGTAAAAAATGGAGTATCCTACAATAAATTTTATGAGGTCAAGACTTGACGATAGTATAGACTAACCTACCATCCATTAATAATGCTACAATTTTTTGTTAATATTCCAGCTTAGGTTATAGGATACACAATTTGAGATTGGCTCACTATCCCAACTCGAATTATGGTAAAAAATGGAGTATCCTACAATCCTACAATAATTGTTTTTTTTTTTTTTTTTTTTTTTTTTTTTTTTTTTTTTTTTAGGTCAAGTGTAGACTCTCCTACTATCCATTAATAATGCCTTTTTATGTTCCAGCTTGGGTTATAGGATAGTTAATTTGACATTGGCTTCCTATCCCAACTCGAATTATGGTAAAAATGGAGTGTCCTACTATCCTATAATAATGTTTTATTAGATCAAGATGTGACTATAGCATAGACTATCCTACCATCCATTAATAATGCTATAATTGTTTGTTAATATTCCAGCTTAGGTTATGGGATAGAATTTGAGATTGGCTTACTATCCCAACTCGAATTACTGTAAAATGAAATACAGTAGCTTACTATCCCAGAATACTTTTTTTAAATCTATCCTTATAGGTCAAGGTGTGGCGAGGAAAATGGACTACCCTACTATCCCTTAATAAAGCTTCAATTTTATATATATATATATATATATATATATATATATATATATATATATATATATATATTTATATATACATATATACTGTATATATATATATATTTATATATACTTATACTGTAATTAATATCTTTTGTTTACAGGTTATACCAATTAACTCTATTCGTTATTAACTACCAATTATTAACATCTTTTCCCAATTTCCAATTTTTTTACTGACATTTTTTCCTCTGCGGGAACAATGAGTTGAATTATTGTCGCAAAGCAGAACTATTTTTGTTATTTCGATTTGCAACTAAGTATTTTGTGTAACAACTAAGTAAAATAAGAATTAGCTAAGGCTGTTCTGATAACTTACACACACACACACACATATATATATATATATATATATATATATATATATATATATATATATATATATATATATATATATATATGTATATATATATATATATATATATATATATATATATATATATATATATATATAATAGCTAATACTCATGAGGCTTTTGAGAAAATAAAAAGACCTTTGATAATCTCTCTCTCTCTCTCTCTCTCTCTCTCTCTCTCTCTCTCTCTCTCTCAGGTGCCACCACTGAGAAAGGCCCTCTTGGGCCATTCCCAGTGGGTCCATGAATCAGCCAAATTTGGGGTGGTTCATTTCCTTCCAGTGCGATAGATCCAATTTATATAAAGGGGACTTTTATCTCTACGTTCGACGATGGATGAATTTCGAGTTTTTTGTTTTTGTTGTTGTTTTTGCTATTGTTTTTGGTATTGTTTTTTTTTTTTTTTGGAGGTGTTAGGGATTTCATAGTTAGTTGGGGTTTTGTTGTTATTTTGATTGTTAGTGATACAAGAATAGTTTTTGTTTTGTTTATATATATATATATATATATATATATGTATATATATATATATATATATATATATATATATATATATATATATATATATATATATACACACACACACTCATCGTTATCATCATCACTATCATCATTACCATTCGTTGTTAGTCGACTGCAGGACAAAGGCCTCAGACATATCCTTCCACGCCCATCTGTTTATGGTCCTTATATGCCAGTCTATACCCGCAAATTTTCTTTGCTCCTCAATCCATCGTCTTCTCTTCCTTCCCCTGTTTTGCAATCTCTAGGGGCCCATGTCTCTATATATATATATATATATATATATATATATATATATATATATATATATATATATATATAATGAAAATCCTTATATCGTTATTTAAATTCGGATTTACAACAATCAATGCAAAATTTTCTCAAAATCGTTCGGGCAAAAATCGGTGATCCATTATACCGGAATAAAATTACTCATATATGTTTCTCTCTCTCTCTCTCTCTCTCTCTCTCTCTCTCTCTCTCTCTCTCTCTCTCTCTCATTGTGAGAAATTTGCCTTAGTTTTCATGTTATTAGATCTTAGTTATTATTTTTTTTTCATCCTTTCCCCAGCCATAGAAAATTTAAATGAATTAATCATTATTCACTTTATTTTCATCTTGATTTCAGTCATTACCTCCCATAATTAACTTTGTTCTTCCTTGAGGTCGGTGAGAGAAACCAGACAGTAATGTATCAATATATATGGCTTATTTGAGTATATATATACATATATATATATATATATATATATATATATATATATATATATATATATATATGCAGTGGTCCCCCAAAGTTAAGTCATATATGAGGACAACGTACAAGCTATTTTCTTTGATTGGTTCCGCCTTTGGGCTCTGAATCCAGACATGAATGTATCAATATATATGGCTTATTTGAGTATATATATATATATATATATATATATATATATATATATATATATATATATACACTTCGCAGTGGTCCCCCAAAGTTAAGTCACAGAGGCGGACAACGAATAAGCTATCGTCTTTGAGTGGTTCCACCTTGGGGCTCTGATCCCGAGGTGGGTAAGCGAATCCAGACATTAATGTATCAATCTATACGGCTTATTTGAGTATATATATGAACATATATTTCGTAGTGGTCCACCAGAGCTACGTCATAGAGGCGGACAATGAGCACGTCATCCTAGGGAACTCCGCCATCATCAAATGCGAAATCCCTTCCTTCGTCGCCGACTTCGTCAGCGTCCAAGCGTGGGTGGATGGCGATGGGCGTAGCTACACTGTCTCCTCCGGGGGGGATAACTATGGTAATTTCAGAGGGGGGGAGGGGAGGGGGAGAGGGGGTGGTGTCATTTTAATTATTATTATTATTATTATAATTATTATTATTTTTATTATTATCATTCGATGCAGGTTATCTTCATGATTTGGCAGTTACAGGTTGAATCTAACAGTTACTAACATATTTCGGTTTCTAAAACCACCCATTGAATCTAACAGTTTCTACATTATGTCTATTTCTAAGGCCACCCATTGAATCTAACAGTTCCTACAATATGTCTGTTTCTAAAGGCCACCCATTGAATCTAACAGTTCCTATAATATGTGTGTTTCTAAAGGCCACCCATTGAATCTGACAGTTCCTACATTATGTATGTTTCTTAAGCCACCTTTTTTTTGGAAAATGTAATTAACATTTTATTGCTTTTTCAAGCGACGCATTTTTTGAAAAAGGATAATTCATACTATATGGCCTTTTTCAGGATACAGTGATACAGTGATTTTTTTGATACAATACCTTATGATTTTCATAAATTTATTGTATTTTATGAATAAAATAATCTTCCTTTTCATACATGTACTGTTATTACATAAAATAACATTTAGAAAAAAGCGTAATTTTAATCGGAAATTCTCCGTATAAATATACTGATCTCAACCGTATTTCAGTAAAATACAGGCGACCGTAATTTTACCTTACTTTGCTATTATCTTTTACGGGTTGGTGACCGTAATATCAATCTTTTACGTCAATATATCCGTTTTAAAACGGTCAACATTCTATAATAAAAGTTTTCAGATATTTACTGTTTTTTAATGCAAATTTTTAACAGAGAAGATATTTTTCAAAATCAAAATACAGTAGGCTTGTAATAATATCGTTTTTTTTTAATACAAAATTTCAACAGTGAAGATATTTTTAAATCAAAATACAGTAAGCTTGTAATAATACAGTTTTTTTTTTTTAATGCAATTTTTAACAGTGAAGATATTTTTCAAAATCATAATACAGTAAGCTTGTAATAATACCGTTTTTTAAATGCAATTTTTAACAGTGCAATTTTTCAAAATCCAAATACAGTAGGCTTGTAAAAATACCGTTTTTTTAATGCAAATTTTTAACAGTGCAATTTTGCAAAATCAAAATACAGTAGGCTTGTAATAATGCCGTTTTTAATGCAAATTTTTACTAGTGCAATTTTATGAAATCAAAATACAGTAGGCTTGTAATAATACCGTTTTTAATGCAAATTTTTAACAGTGAAGATATTTTTTAAAATGAAAATACAGTAGGCTTGTAATAATACCGTTTTTTAATGCAAATTTTTAACATTGCAATTTTATAGAATCAAAATACAGTAGGCTTGTAATAATACTGTTTTTTAATGCAAAATTTTAACAGTGACGATATTTATAAATCAAAATACAGTAGGCTTGTAATAATACAGTTTTTTAATGCAAATTTTTAACAGTGACGATATTTATAAATCAAAATACAGTAGGCTTGTAATAATACAGTTTTTTAATGCAAATTTTTAACAGTGACGATATTTATAAATCAAAATACAGTAGGCTTGTAATAATACAGTTTTTTAATGCAAATTTTTAACAGTGACGATATTTATAAATCAAAATACAGTAGGCTTGTAATAATACAGTTTTTTAATGCAAATTTTTAACAGTGAAGATATTTATAAATCAAAATACAGTAGGCTTATAAAGAAATAGCTGATTAAGGATTGTATAAAAAGTCCATTAACGAAATATATTTGATGAACCCGATACGCTGTAATCTAAATGGGGAAAGGAAAGTTGTGTTTATCAGAAAAAAAAAAGGTTTTTCACATAAATGGAAGCGAATAATGGATCTTTATCTTCCATGAAAGTTTATGGAACTTCGTTTATTATTATTATTATTATTATTATTATTATTATTATTATTATTGTTATGGTTTATGCAAGTATATATATGGATGTATTACTTATTATTACTTAATCTATCAGTGTAATTAATTATTAATTACATTTTGCTCATACACATATATACTGTATGTATATATATATATATATATATATATATATATATATATATATATATATATATATATATATATATGTGTGTGTGTGTATATATATATATATATATATATATATATATATATATATATATATATATATATATATATATATATATATATATATATATATAAACACAACAAAAACTACGACAAATGCAGCCCTTTTTAGTCCACTGCAGGACAAAGGCCTCGGACGTGTCTTGCTTAATATCTGAGGTTTGGTAATTTTCATCACCACTGCTGATTGGTGATGGTGGGAGATTAAAGTCTGATTGCTCACAGGAAACCAACCTAGTATGGGAGGCCCTGACTAGTATAGCTTTGCTGATCATGGCGATACACAAACCCTTTCACCACGTTAAGGTATCCCCACTGGGAAAGCGATATATATATATATATATATATATATATATATATATATATATATATATATATATATATATGTGTGTGTGTGTGTATGTGTGTGTGTGCGTGTTTTGAGTGAGTGGTGCAACCTGTGATTCACGTGTTCTAGGTCCGTGTATCGTCTGTAGCCCACTAAAGGGGTACCATATTTAATGCTTAGTGGTGAAGACACTCATCTCGCTATCAGATGAAGAATGGCTAAAAACATTGTTCTCTATCTTATGTACATTTGCAGTTTTAAGCTGTACATTATGTACCTGGCTGCTAGGTGATTGTTGTGGTCAACTTGACTCTTTGTTTCCCTCTTTTTTTGTTTTCCAGAGATATTGATAAGAATTTTTTTTCTCTCTCTCTTCGTTAGTCGACTATTGTGGGTTGCAGTCGTGTGGATGTAAATAAAACACTGGAATGATCGTTCTTATATTCCATCAAAATTCATACCATCATATAATAGGAAAAGGGTCTCTCTCTCTCTCTCTCTCTCTCTCTCTCTCTCTCTCTCTCTCTCTCTCTCTCTCAGGTTGGAGTCGTGTAGAGATAAAAAACTAATAATTATCCTATATAGTAAAAATTCATTGCATGATAAAATTAAAGAAATACTCTCTCTCTCTCTCTCTCTCTCTCTCTCTCTCTCTCTCTCTCTCTCTCTCTCTCTCTCACACAAGTGAGAGAGGAGATCCCTCTTCCAAAAATTAATAGAAGAATCGTCTAGATTTTACCTTTTTTTTTCCTCTACTTTTATGACGTCATATCCGTCACACTTATTATATTAAATTGGATTTTTCCTCCCCCTCTCCCCCCCTTCACCCCCCCTCTCCCCCCCCCCCCCCTCCCGCCCGGCTCGCTTTTAGGCCTAATGCTCCACTGGGCAAGAATAGATTTCTTTCATTCGTTTTTTATTCCTTTTTCATAGTTTTAATGATTTCCTATATATAGTAATTTTATTTTATTTATATATATTTTCGCTTGTTCAAGTGTTTATATTTTTTTTTATTTTGTATTTTAGATTATGTCAAATACTTATTTTTTTTCCAATGATTTCCAATTTCCGAAATAATTGTAATTGTTCTCTGAATCACCTATATTTATTATTGGTTTTGTATTCTTATTTTTGCATTTAATTTTTTTTTTTTTACTTTTATTTGGCTTTTTCTTTTACCGAATAATTTATTTTTTTTTATATGTATTTTTGCTTGTTCAAGGGTTTATATATTTTATTCTATGTTTTGAAATATACTAATTTTTTTTTTCTTTATTTCCAATGATTTCCAAAAAAATTTTTTCTGTCTTTTAAAATATACCTTTTTTTCTATTTCCAATGATTTCCAAATATATTTTATTGTGTGTTTTAAAATATACCTTTTTTTTATTTCCAATGATTTTCAATGAGATCATTGTTATTGTACTCTGAATCATCTTTTTATTATTGGTTTTATATTTTTATTTTTGTATTTTATTTTTTTATTATTATTTGGGTTTGATTTTTGGATGCCCTATTTTTTTCTTTATTTAGCTTTGACTTTGAATTTTGACTTTTTATTTAGGTTGTTTGTCTATCTATCTATCTTTTTTTATGTTAATTACGTACTTATAAATATTTTCATTGCCTAAGGGCTGTTTTCACTTCCAACATTTTGTACTGTTTATCAAATTTCTTTTTTATACTTTACGTTTTTTTAACATTCTCCTTTCCTCTCCTATTCTGTCTTTAATTTACATTTTCCTCTCCAATTCTGTCCTTCATTCACATTTTCCTCTCCTATTCTGTCCTTCATTCACATTTTACTCTCCTATTCTGTCCTTCATTCACAATTTCCTCTCCTATTCTGTCCTTCATTCACTGTTTCCTCTCCTATTCTGTCCTCCATTCACATTTTCCTCTCCTATTGTGTCCTTCATTAACATATTCTTCTCCTATTCTGTCCTTCATTCACATATTCCTCTCCTATTCCGTCCTTTATTCACATTTTCCTCTCTTATTCTATCCTATCTTTCTGGACAACATTCACTGTATATCAATTCTAATTTATCATCAACAATTTTATTTTTTTTCAAATATTATTCAGTATGTTCATTCTTCCACTTCTTCCCATTAATTTATTTTCTGTACTTTCATCTGTCACATTATTACATATTCATTGAATTCTAATATCGCCATCATCATCAATGAATATATATTTCATGGCTTCAAATATTTCCAGTTATTCTCATCCTGACCGTCGCTGGAAACCCTTTCAGGAATTTTTTTTTTATCTAAATGATGTCCAAATACACGTTTTAATACCCAGAAGAAATACACATGCATATATATATATATATATATATATATATATATATATAATATATATATATATATATATATATATATATATATATATATATATATATATATATATATATATATATACATTGATTTCGTAATTTCCACGTATTCCTTCTACAGAAGCTATCACCAGCTTTCGTAGAAGGAATGTGCAGAAATGGAGAAATCACTACATATATATATATATATATATATATATATATATATATATATATATATATATTTATATATTTTATATATGTACTGTATATATATATATATATATATATATATATATATATATATATATATATATATATATATATATATATATATACACATACAGTGATTTTGTCATATCCGCGCATTCCTTCTACGGAAGCTATTAACACGTCGACGTAAGTGACGTGAGACCCCATTTATTCCATTTTTTCCCATTTTCTCATGCCATTATAGTGATCTCCCAGTCGTACCTCTTGGAGGCGGAGTCTGAGAACGTGATTAAGGGTAATTCGGCCGTTCTCAAGTGCAAAATTCCTTCGTTCGTTGCCGATTTCGTCACCGTGCAGGCTTGGGTTGATGACTCCGGCACCAACTATTACCCCAACGATAATTATGGTAATGAGGGTTGTAATGGGTTTTCGGGAATGGGCGTTCATACCTATGGTATGGGTGTCGATTATTGGTGATTGATTTTAACCGAATGTCGTACTAGCTGAGATCCTCAGTGCCAATCATTGGCACCGAAGCAAAATTAAATTAGTAGCAACTTTATTAAAATCAGTATTGCTGGTAATATTGGTTGTATTCCTGGTGATAAAAGGGAAGGTGGTATTCCTGGTGATAAAAGTGAAGGTGGTATTCATGATGATAAAGGTGAAGGTGGTATTCCTGATGATAAAGGTGAAGTTAGTGTTGCTGGTAATAAAAGTGAAGGTGGTATTCATGATGATAAAGGTGAAGTTGGTATTTCTGGGGATAAATTTGAAGGTGGAATTCCCGGTGATAAAGGTGAAGGTGGTATTCCTGGTGATAAACGTGAAGGTGGTATTCCTGATGATAAAGGTGAAGTTGGTATTTCTGGGGATAAATTTGAAGGTGGAATTCCCGGTGATAAAGGTGAAGGTGGTATTCCTGATGATAAAGGTGAAGGTGGTATTCCTGGTGATAAAAGTGGAGGTATATTCCTGGTGATCAGGTGATAGTATTGATAAAAATGGGTATTGATGATTATTTATGATAGTTTTTAAACTGATTAGACCGTTATCACATATAATGAATCTGATAATGGAGATAAGGAAATGGATATTTGCATTAATAAAATTGGTATTACTGGAAATAGTCTTAGTAATTAAGTTGTGGCTAACATTAATGAAATCATTTCTCCCAATGTTAAATCAGTATTGCTGGCAATGAAACCGATTTGTGGGCAATGAACATTGTATTGCCCCAAAATAATTGTTACTGCTGGCAAAGAGAGTTGTGGTGATTACCAGTAATGTTGTTCCTGAGAGTAGCAGTTTAGCTGACACGACAGGAATGCTGTAAATGGGTAACCATAGGTCGAAATTTGTGGCATTTCTGGGCATTTCTGTAATGTTTGGTATGAGATTAGGCTGGCTTTGGGTATATGGTTCATCCATCCAATTTATCAGTTGTCCGTCTATCTATAGGCCTCTACCGATGTATTATTATTATTATTATTATTATTATTGTTGTTATTATTATTATTATTATTATTATTATCATTCTTATTATTATTATTATTATTATTATTATTATTATTATCATTAGCTAAGCTATAACCCTCGTGGAAAAGCTGGATGCTATAATCCCAGGTGCTCCAACAGGGAAAATAGCCCTTTGAGGATAGGAAACAAGGAAAAATAACAACATTAAAATAAATATTTCCTAAATAAACTCTAAAAACTTTAACAAAACAAGAGGAACAGAAATTAGAGAGAATGGTGTGCCAGAGTGTACCCACAAGCAAGAGAACTCTAACCTTCGACAGTGGAAGACCATGGTACAGAGGCTATGGCACTACCCTAAGACTAGAGAACAATGGTTTGATTTTTCAGCTGCGAACGAATCAAACCGAATAATATCGATACAAGATTTAAAATGATTTCTAGCAAATTTTTTTTAACAGGTTCTTAAAGTTTTATAATTAACAGATTGTAAATTTCAGAGGTTTCTACAGATTTTACTGATTAAACATATTTATTATTAGAGATTTTCTAACAAAGAAATATTTTTTTCAGGTTCCTTAAGCATTGTAACCCACGACTCCTTATACACTTTTCAGTTTCAACAATTATTCAATTAATGAATAATCATATAAATTTCTTAATTATAGATTTTTTACAGGTTTTAAAAATTCCATAGAATTTCTTAGATTCTACTGGAAAGATATTTAATCGAATTTCTCATTTCAATTTCCTGTTATCATAGTTCGAGTGAATGTTAATTATTATTTCCCCTTTCCTTTTGTATCTCTTTCGTATTCCTGGTTTAATTATCACCTTTCATTTCCCATACTTTATTTCCTGTCTGGGTATCTCTATTTCGTTTTTAGTCATATCTTTAAGTTATTATTTCCATATCTTTTCGATATTTTATGTCGACATTTTACTTATAATATTATTTAATATATAATTTTATGTTACTATTTCCATATCTTTTCGATATTTTATTTCGACATTTAACTTAAAATATTATTTGAAACATAACTTAAATTACTATTTCCATATCTTTTCGATATTTTATTTCGACATTTAACTTAAAATATTATTTGAAACATAACTTAAATTACTATTTCCATATCTTTTCGATATTTTAATTTGACATTCATCTTATAATATTATTTAATACATATTTATGTTACTATTTCCATATCTTTTCCATATTTTAATTTGACATTTAACTTATAATATTACATAATACATATTTATGTTACTATTTCCATATCTTTTCCATATTTTAATTTGACATTTAACTTATAATATTACATAATACATATTTATGTTACTATTTCCATATCTTTTCCATATTTTAATTTGACATTCATCTTATAATATTATTTAATACATATTTATGTTACTATTTCCATATCTTTTCCATATTTTAATTTGACATTTAACTTATAATATTACATAATACATATTTATGTTACTATTTCCATATCTTTTCCATATTTTAATTTGACATTTAACTTATAATATTACATAATACATATTTATGTTACTATTTCCATATCTTTTCCATATTTTAATTTGACATTCATCTTATAATATTATTTAATACATATTTATGTTACTATTTCCATATCTTTTCCATATTTTAATTTGACATTTAACTTATAATATTACATAATACATATTTATGTTACTATTTCCATATCTTTTCCATATTTTAATTTGACATTTAACTTATAATATTACATAATACATATTTATGTTACTATTTCCATATCTTTTCCATATTTTAATTTGACATTTAACTTATAATATTATATAATACATATTTAATAATAATTTATACATATTTATGTTACTATTTCCATATCTTTTCGATATTTTATTTCGACATTTAACTTATAATAATAATTTATACATATTTATGTTATTATTTCAATATCTTTTCGATATTTTATTTCGACATTTAACTAATAATAATATTTTATACATATTTATGTTACTATTTCAATATCTTTTTCATATTTTAATTTGACATTTAACTTATAATATTATATAATACATATTTATGTTATTATTTCAATATCTTTTCGATATTCTATTTCGACATTTAACTTATAATAATAATTTATACATATTTATGTTACTATTTCAATATCTTTTCGATATTTTATTTCGACATTTAACTTATAATATTATTTGACACGACTTTGTTCGTTCTTTTTTATGTATTGTCATTTTTTATGATATATATATATATATATATATATATATATATATAGATATATATATTTATATATATATTTATACTTTTATAATTTATTTTTATTTTTTATCTATTTTTATTCCTATTTATCTTTTATTTATACTTTTTATAATTTCAAAACTTTACTATATATTTTTATCATATTAATTTTATATTTTTACCCTTTGTAATTTCAAAACTTTCCTATATATTATCTTATTTTTTTTTATTTATACCTTTCATAATTTCTAAACTTTCCTACTTTTTTCTTATAATAACTTATCAATATTAGTTTAATTATCATTATTAAAACATTCACAGAAATTCTATATCTTTTTCTTATACTTCTGTCATTCATTTTCACCATCACTTATATAAAAAAAAGTTTCGTAAAAAAACAAATTTATTTAATGATAGTCTCCAAATAATACTTTCATCTTCGCTGTCACTTTTATTAACAAAAAGCTCAAAACCACCGCATTGTTAGTAACAGAATCATGAACAAAAGTCATCTCCCTTAAGCTCGTTATCAAAGTCATTAACAAAAGTTCAAAACCAGAATCATTAACAAACGTCATCCCTCTTAAACTCATTATCAAAGTCATTAACAGAAGTTATCTCCCTTAAACTCCTTATCAAAGTCATTAACAGAAGTTATCTCCCTTAAACTCATTATCAAAGTCATTAACAGAAGTCATCTCCCTTAAACTCCTTATCAAAGTCATTAACAGAAGTTATCTCCCTTAAACTCATTATCAAAGTCATTAACAAAAGTTAAAAACTAACGCATTGTCATTAACAGAATCATTAACAAAAGTCATCTCCCTTAAACTCGTTATCAAAGTCATTAACAAAAGTAATCTCCCTTAAACTCATTATCAAAGTCATTAACAAAAGTCATCTCCCTTAAGCTCGTTATCAAAGTCATTAACAAAAGTCATCTCCCTCAAACTCATTATCAAAGTCGTCAACAAAAGTTAAAAACTACCGCATTGTCATTAGCAGAATCATTAACAAATGTCATCTCTCTTAAACTCGTTATGAAAGTCATTAACAAAAGTCATCTTCCTTAAACTCATTATCAAAGTCATTAACAAAAGTTCAAAACCAGAATCATTAACAAAAGTCATCTCCCTTAAACTCATTATCAAAGTCATCAACAAAAGTTAAAAACTAACGCACTGTCATTAACAGAATCATTAACAAATGTCATCCTCCTTCAATAACCTTTTCCAGTGGTGTCTCAGGATTACCTCACCGAGGCCGAGAACGAATATGTAATCAGAGGTAATTCAGTCGTTATGAAATGCAAGATCCCTTCGTTTGTCGCCGACTTTGTCACCGTCCAGTCGTGGACGGACTCTGAGGGCGTGTCCTATTATCCTTCGCAGGATTATGGTAAAGGATTTCGTTGGGAATATCCTAGTTAAGAATCAGTTTAATGATCATTGATTGTCCTTTTTTTCATTCACAATTGTTTTTTCCAGATTGATGTGCGCTCTCTCTCTCTCTCTCTCTCTCTCTCTCTCTCTCCTGAAATTAGTTATTAATGTACATTTCTTTTTTCAGACCAGCTTATGATATACTTCTGAGAAATTTTTGATAATTTCTCATTAATGGTACAGTTCTCTCTCTCTCTCTCTCTCTCTCTCTCTCTCTCTCTCTCCAGTAATTGTAGTTATTAATATACAATTTTTTTCCAGACCAACTTATGTCATCATGCCTTTGAGAAATTCTTTTTTATTAAATTACAGAAATTACTTTATACAATTTACAACTAAGTTTAATTTATTTTATGTAATTTACAACTAGATTTAAATTAATTTACAGATTAACAACATGAACGAGTTGCTTCTGTCTACAATGTGTTGGTTAATAATTTTAAAATATATTAATCACAAATTTTTTCCTGTATAGGTCAGTTAGCTTAATCATTTTCTTTTTCTTCTTCTTCTTCTTCTTCTTCTTCTTCTTCTTCTTCTTCTTCTTATTATTATTATTATTATTATTGCTGTTGTTGTTGTTGAAAGAAACCGCAAACATTTAATCAATGGATACTAATTGACTAGAGTAGAATCACCTGACCGGGCTTATTAACTAGAGTAGAATCACCTGACCGGGCTTATTAACTAGAGTAGAATCACCTGACCGGGCTTATTAACTAGAGTAGAATCACCTGACCGGGCTTATTAACTAGAGTAGAATCACCTGACCGGGCTTATTAACTAGAGTAGAATCACCCGACCTAGCGGTCAACACGTTTACCCTCCACAGCTGACTCACAACAGATACCTGATTCACGAGTCCATGCAGGTATCAGGCCCTGATTAAATAGTAGGATTTAGAGTATACTTTAAGCTCACGTCCTTTCTAAAACCTGCAACAGGCCTTAGAATACAAGCGGCAAAGTGTCAGTAGTAAGGTTTTCTGTCTACGAAACTGGAAATTGTTAGATTCAATTTCATCTTCGTTTGATCATCATGTTTTCATTTTCAGATTTAATTTTCGGGGGTTCTATTTGGTACATTTGGGAACCCACGCCCACAGCCCCCCCCCCCCACATCCCCCCCACACACCCTCACACCCCCACACCACCCCACACTTTTTCCCACAATCCCCACATTTTTATTCAGTCACAATTTCCTTGATTGTATATTGTTCCCCTGTTCTTGTTTCCCCCGGCCTTCGTCTCTCTCTCTCTCTCTCTCTCTCTCTCTCTCTCATATGTTCTAATATGTAGTTCTAAGTTTAATATTTATTGTTCGATTCGCTGCTTTCATTGACAAATACAGAATCCCAATCTCTCTCTCTCTCTCTCTCTCTCTCTCTCTCTCTTTGTTGGAAGTTTAATATTTATGGTTCGATTCGCAGCTTTCATTGACAAATACAGAATCCCAATCTCTCTCTCTCTCTCTCTCTCTCTCTCTCTCTCTGACATGTAGTCTTGGTCAAAGATTAGTATTAATTATTCCATTCCCTGCTTTCAATGATAAATACAGCTTACCATCTCTCTCTCTCTCTCTCTCTCTCTCTCTCTCTCTCAATTCTGTCTTCAATTATTTCCCCCTTCTAATTCCCTTCTATTGTTTTTTAATCTTCCCTTTCTTTCTTTATCGTTCGAGTATTTTTTATTTTTCTGTTATATTATTTTTATTCCTTCTTAGACAAATGACAGAAAATCATCTTCACTTTCATTCTTGTAATATAATATTTAGATAAACGAATAAATTATATATTTATATATTAATTTGTTTATTTATGTATTTATTTATTTGTTATTCTTTTTGTTGTAGGAACGTCATCGTATTTATAATTTACTTGCATGTATAACGTGTAAATAAATACTATACTCAATTTTTTTCAATGAAGCTTATTTGCACTGACCCACAGCGGTGCCCTTTTAGCTCGGAAAGGTTTCCTGGTCGCTGATTGGTTAGAATATTCTTGTTAAACCAATCAGCGATCAGGAAACTTTTCCTATAGCTCGGAAAAGTTTCCTGATCGCTGATTGGTTAGAATATTCTTATCCAACCAATCAGCGATCAGGAAACTTTTCCGAGCTAAAAAGGCACCCCTGCGAGTCGGTGCAAATCTGCTTTACTAAAAATAATTGACTATAGTATTTTGTTTTTATAAACCCTTTACTTTCAATCTTTTTATTTCAAGTTTCAATTAAATTTTTTTAGATTTATTAATTATCATATAATTTGTCGTATTTCATTCTTATTCATTATTCTTAGTTTTTATATCATCATAAATATTGAAATATCAACTATTTTAGAAAACAAATTTCTCTCGCTCTTGTTTTTAATCTGTCACATATAATATTATTATGATCATTTTCAAAGCTTAATTATGTTACTCTTTATATATTACATTACTCTTTTATCTCTGTCACGCCTTGGGTTATACTGCGTAAAAGATCTGCACTTTATATTATTGATAACGACTCTTCCATCATCTGTAGCATTCGCTCATCTGTCAAGTTGTTTACATCTCTCGCGCTATGACGTCATCCTCCTTCGCATCCCTGCAAAAAGTCTTTGGTGTTCATATTTACAGAGTTCTTTTAATGTCTCGATTCTACGTTTGTTAGTTTTTAGTATTATTTAATATATATTATTAGAATATAGATATCATAGATTATTTGTTTATTATAAACTAACCCTTGATTATGTTTAGCTTAAGTCGTCGGTCAGGAAATCGAAACGAACGTCAGTGAAGGCATTGTCCGTATCGCTGGAAAGAATTTCATTGTTTTTCCATTGTCAATATATATATATTTTCTTCTCTATTCATTATTAATAATTATCTATTTATTCAATCAAAATATATATTTTATTTATAAAGTTATGGGTAGTTATTTTAGCATTAATTATATGAAATTCTTCCGCTGAAGTCGTGGCCCAAGATTACGAATCGGACGCGGACAAAGAATACGTCATCAAAGGCAATAACGCCATCATGAAGTGCGAAATACCTTCCTTCGTCGCCGACTTCGTCACCGTCAAGTCCTGGATAGATTCCGAAGGGAACGCGTATTACCCCTCTGAGGATTATGGTAATGAGTTTAGGCCTATTTACGTACAATTGCTGGAAGGTCATAGGCCTATGGAAAGGACATTTTAATAGGGCTTTGTTGTGTGCCATATTTTTGGTTGCTAGTTTCTTTAAGCCTCTTTGGAACCCAATTCTAGGATGAGTAATTTCACATTGCTCTCTCTCTCTCTCTCTCTCTCTCTCTCTCAGTAGTATTGTTGTATTGCCATATTTTTGGTTGCTAATTTCTTTAAGCCTCTTTGGGACCCAATTCTAGGATGAGTCAATTTCACATTGCTCTCTCTCTCTCTCTCTCTCTCTCTCTCTCTCTCAGTAGTATTGTTGTGTTGCCATATTTTTGGTTGCTAATTTCTTTAAGCCTCTTTGGGACCCAATTGTAGGATGAGTAATTTCACATTGCTCTCTCTCTCTCTCTCTCTCTCTCTCTCTCTCAGTAGTATTGTTGTGTTGCCATATTTTTGGTTGCTAATTTCTTTAAGCCTCTTTGGGGGGACAATTCTAGGATGAGTGAGTAATTTCACATTGCTCTCTCTCTCTCTCTCTCTCTCTCTCTCTCAGTAGTATTGATTAATATAATAAAAACAATCAAAAAGATTTTGATTATGATAACTGTATAACCATTATTCCCCCAGGTACGTTTCATTCAACCAATTGTCTTATAATATTATTATTAATTTGTTTTCCCTATTTCAGCAAATGAAAATTAACCAATCAACTAATCAATTAATTTTCTTCATTACTAGAACCAGCTGATGGATACTAATATTTTAATCAATTATCTATTCATTTTTTTTTTCACAGATACGTCTGGATTACTCTTCTAGTAAATAATAATCTATATTTTTTGTATATTAATATTTTATTCATTACGTCTTTACTATGAAAGGAATTTAAGCTTGACAGCTTAATCAAAAATTCTTGTTGATATTTCGATGGTTTTGAGTTTTTATTTTTTCTTTTTTTTTTTTTTTTTTTTTTTGGTCGAGTTTGTCGATTTGGATTTTTGGGAAATTCATTTAATTCGAAATCGGTAGAGTGATGATTCGCGTGGCTCTCTCTCTCTCTCTCTCTCTCTCTCTCTCTCTTTTTATTTGCTCAATTTTGTATATCTTATTCTAGCTTATTTCGTACAATTACCCTCTACAAGAGCTAAATTTTGTTTGAACTCTCTCTCTCTCTCTCTCTCTCTCTCTCTCTCTCTCTCTTTACGTTTTTTGTTATTTAGTTTTTTCATCATAATTTAATCTTCAATTTGACACAATCATTTCATATCATTACTTAATCATCCCACTGGTGTAATGTCTCTATGAATTATTCTTCTGCTTAATTGTCACTTCACTAATTTTGATCATAATTTACATAAAACTTACATTTTTTGGTGACATTATTGATGATATTTTCTTAATTTTAATTTATATTATCTTAGTGTATATTTTTTTTTTCTTCAAATTACCTGAAATCCTTTTTTTATACATCAAATTTCCCATTTAAAGGTAATTTTTATCCTGGTTTTTTCTTTAATGTAACCTTTTTAGTTGTAATATTTCTATCTAAGCTTCCTTTGACTTGAGTAGCCCTTTTTTTCTATTTTTGTTGTTATTGTAACCCTTAATCCTATCTGTAACCTTCCTCTAACCTCAATGTAACTTTTTTTTTTTTGTAACCCTCTTCATATCGTTAACCCTCTTTCAATTTTTTTTTGTTGTAACCCTTCCTCCTATCTGTAACCTTCCTTTGACCTCAATGTAACGTTTTTTTTTTGCAACCCTTCATCATATCTGTAACCCTTTTTCAATTTTTTGTTGTTGTAACCCTTCCTCCTATCTGTAACCTTCCTTTGACCTCAATGTAACTTATTTTTTTGTAACCCTCTTCATGTCGTTAACCCTCTTTCAATTTTTTGTTGTTGTAACCCTTCCTCCTATCTGTAACCTTCCTTCAACTTTAGAACAACCCTTTTTGTTTTTAATTGGATCTATCCTCTATTTGTTTGCATTTTAATCTATAATTTTTACAAAGTCTTCCTTATATATATTGTTTCAATTTCATGCAACCCTTCTCTTGACATATGCATAATCATTCACATAACACCATTATTTCATATGACCTACATTTAACATTTCTTACTATCATTATTGTAACTTCTCCTGACGTGCACATTATGTAAACCTTGAGACTGCTTTCATCCTGCGTGTAACCCTTATACTAAGCTATATATTTTTATTTTTTTATTTTATGAGTTTAAACTTTTTTCTAAATTACAGTCAAGACTTGTGTGTAACCTCTCTTCTGACTCACTTTAAGATGTGTAGACTGCTTTTATTCTGCTTGTAACCCTTGTACTAATCTATATATATTTATCTTTTTATTTAATGAGTTGTTTAAATCCTTTTTTTCTAATTTAAATTCAAGAGTTGTGTGTAACCTTTCTTCTGACTACTTTAAAGATGTGTAGACTGCTTTCATCCTGCGTGTAACCCTTGTACTAATCTATATATTCTTATCTTTTTATTTTATGAGTTTCTGTAAACTTTCTTTCTAATTTACCTTTCTTCTGTCTTACATAGAGATGCTCTTACAACCTACATATAACCATTATTTTCCTCAATATAAGATTTCTTACATGAACCTAACCTCTTTCTGACGTATTACTTGCTAGTAACCTTTATCTGCATTTCTTTCAATATTTCTTACTTTACCCCACTGTAAAATTCTTAGCTTTGCCTCCCTGTAACCCTTCTCATTCTGGTTAATTTTCCCTCCAAAAGTCGTGACGCAGGACTACAAGAGTCGCGTTCACGACGAGGACGTTCTCAAGGGCAACGCTGCCATCTTGAAGTGCGTTATTCCGTCCTTCGTCGCCGACTTCGTCAGCGTTCAGGCCTGGGAGGATTTGGAAGGAACTGTTATAGGGCCTCGGAATCCTATGGTAGGGTTTTGTGAAATTAGGAAATCCATTTTTGTCTCATTCGTTTCGTTTTTAGCGTCCACGAAATGCGGGGGATGACTGTATGTATTTTTGTAGCCTGAATTTAGTTGCAGTCTGTCAGCGTCTGTATGATAGACCTATTATAACTTGTATTCCTATGGAATACATCATTGATGTCTATACTAGGCCATTGGAAACTTATATCTCTTAGGCCTATTGAAAATTTAATCTAAATTTCTGTCCACAGGTCTACAGTAGCCATTTTCGTGGCACGATTTCTTGCCAATGGGAAAATGAATTTCGATATTTCCACTACTGATCTAGAAATAGTTCTGGCTGATTCACGATTTTTATTTCTTATTCGCTTCTAGTTTGTTCTTACTGTAAGTTTTCTTCGTCTTTCAATTCCAGTTGCCTTCTGCGTCAACAGGATGATGGACAAAAGCTTTGATTTATAAAGTTACAAGTTATTTTACTCTCCTTTTTATTATTTTGGAAACCTTTTCTGCATTGTATATATATATATATATATATATGCAATAAACGGCATGGTAAAAAATCTGGCAATATGTCAGTCCTCGACGTGAAAACACACACACACGTGCACACACACACATATATATACACACACATTATATATATATATATATATATATATGTATACATATATATATGTATACATATATATATATATATATATATATCTTTGTCTATATATAAAGCAATTATGATAAAATCTATTCATATATTTCAAAATATGTTTTTATTCCCTTTTCTCTCATGAGAAATTATTCGTAATTTTTAAAATTGTCATTAATGACATTATTAATCTACTTCTGGCTCCATAGATATTTTTGGTGGGGGGGGGGGGGTTCTGCGAGGGTTACCTGATGGGGGAGGGGGGGGGTGCTGTTAGCGATGAAATGGATTAATACCACTTCCTTATTATTCCTCTCCCTTTGCTGACCAGCTTCTTTAACTTTATCTAGTTTCATTTTTGGTTGTAATTTTAATAACCACCTCTGTTACATCAATTTGCATTTTTTTCATTTTCCTATTTTTTATTTATTTTTTTTATGTATTTAATTTTTCATATGATTTTCATTTTGTTTTGTCCATTATATTATGTTTATAATAATTCATATGTCGAATTTCATTTTTATATACTAATTTTTGTGTATGTTATTCTGACATATTTCGTATAATTACCTTCTACAAGTAATAAATTTTTGTTTGAAATCTCTCTCTCTCTCTCTCTCTCTCTCTCTCGTTTGCTCCTTATTGTATATCGTATTCTCTCTCTCTCTCTCTCTCTCTTTTTGCTCCTTATTTTATATCATTCTCTCTCTCTCTCTCTCTCTCTCTCTCTCTCTCTCTTATTTGCTCCTTATTTTATATCATTCTCTCTCTCTCTCTCTCTCTCTCTCTCTTTTGTTCGCTCCTTACCGTATATCGTATTCTCTCTCTCTCTCTCTCTCTCTCTCTCTCCTCCACATAGATATACATCTTCACCTCCATTCATTATATCAAATGACTAACCTTCCACCCTGTGGGTCTGCCCCTTCCCTTCCCTCAGTTGTATCCCAGGGTTACGTGACCCAGGTGGTAGACGAGAGTGTCCTCAGGGCAACAGCGCCATCCTGAAGTGTCTTATCCCTTCCTTCGTCGCCGACTTCGTCAGCGTGCAAGCCTGGGTGGACGGTGATGGAGTGGCTTATTATCAGTCGGAGAAATATGGTAAATTTTATATTTGCGAGGATAGTTTTTACTATCTTGTACAGCGCCATCTGGATACTCAAAGTAGTAACGGAGGAAGGGTAACCTTGATAACGGCTCCCCTTACCATTTTGCCACTCTTCCCCCTCGAAGCGAAAACGCTATTCCGGGTGAAGATTGCTATGTGTCGTATCAAGAATACGTCCCCTGATATTATGCGATATCCTTGAGAGAAATTTTAAGGATATTCGCGCCAGGAGTTAGAATTCTGAAGACCTAAAGGTAAAATCTCTGGGAATATCACTGTAGTCAAATATACCTTAGGAGGCTACTTATAGGAACCTTCCATCAGTACGACAAGGCTATCTTACCCAAAAATAGATTTTCTGCTTTAGGTTCGACTACTTAAATATATTTGTACCAACTATTCTTCATATAACTGTAAGGATAATTCTATCCTTTTTTTGGACAATAAAAGGATAGTATCTGTCATCCTTCTGAAAGGATAGGGTCTTCTATCCTTGAAATGCTTCTTATATTTTCTATTCCTTTGATTAACGGTTTGTTACGATAATCTTAACTATTCTCTTAAAACTAGTGAGAGATGTCCACTCTCCCATCAAAATAGGTTATAATAGTTACTATCAATACAAAATAATAAGATTGATAATTTATATATATATATATATAATATATAAATCACTATATTTTCGACCAATACACATTTTTTACTTTACACCTTGAAGAGGGACAATGTGCATTGGTTAAAATATAGTGATTTATTTATATTTCCTTTGTTTCTTTTGTATGCCTTTTTAAAGATATATATATATATATATATATATATTATACTATTCTTTATTTTTAACTCATTATTAATAATAATGAAAAATAATAATTTTCCATTCATTTCAGGATTTCTCGTCATATCTAAAAATTGATTTATTTGTGCTAATATTTTACATTTTTTCAAATGTTATTCATGTTCTCCTTTAACTTCTCTTCCTAAGTGACTTAAATGATATGTAATATATCTCAAGATTTTTATTCCAGGATATTTTACTCTATTATATACTGTACTGAATTGAATTTTATGTATAAATAATTTTAAAAGTTTACTTTTTTACCTCTACTCATAAATGACTTAAACAACTTATCATATTTCTTAAGATTTTTTTTTTTTTCAGGATATTTTACTGTTCACTGTTTAATGTACAAAATTAACTTATATATAAAAATAATTGTAAAAGTTTACTTTTTTACCTCTACTCATAAGTGACTTAAACAACTTATCATATTTCTTAAGATTTTTTTTTTTCAGGATATTTTACTGTTCACTGTTTAATGTACAAAATTAACTTATATATAAAAATAATTGTAAAAGTTTACTTTTTTACCTCTACTCATAAGTGACTTAAACAACTTATCATATTTCTTAAGATTTTTTTTCAGGATATTTTACTGTTCACTGTTTAATGTACAAATTAACTTATATATAAAATAATTGTAAAAGTTTACATTTTTACTTCTATTCTCAAGTGACCTAAACATCTTATAATATTTCTTAAGTATTTTTATTTCAGGATATTTTACTGTATATTTTACTGAAATTAACTTTTATATGTAAATATTTTTTTATTTTTTATTTCTTTTATTTTTTTCAGTTCCGTTTTGTATAATTACGATGTTTCCTTTCAACCTAATTGTAACTTTCGAAATATTAATGAAAATCCATTTTACAGGTATATTTCAAAACTACTGTTTTGTAATTTCTTCGTAAGAGAATATTTCATAATATTTCCTACGGTTGTGGTGGCCTATGTGGTAACGTCCCTTACTGGTAAACGCCAGACGGGGGTTCGAGTCCCATTTCTTTGGTCGCTGTATCCTCACCATCCTTGTGAGATAATGCTCTGGGGTTTGGGTGAGCCTATAGGTCTATCTGCTGAGTCATCAGCAGCCATTGCCTGGCCCTCCTTGGTCCTAGCTTGGGTGGAGAGGGGGCTTGGGCGCTGATAATATGTATGTATGGTCAGTCTCTCATGCATTGTCCTGCTTGATAGGGTATTGTCACTGTCCCTTGCCCCTGACATTCATGAGCGGCCTTTAAACCTTTAATGGCTGTGAATAATATTTCATATTTATTCATGTCGTCTCTAAATGGAATTGCGTATATAACCTGCAAGAGCAAATAGTTGTGGGCGGTGGGCTGAGGGATGGGCGTGAGGCGGGTTGAATCTGGGCGGCTGGAATGTATTTTGCAACCTATTTACATATCTCGGGGTTTCTCATTATTGCATGGAAAGGCAAAAAGAACGTATTGACATTTTAAAATTTTTGTTTTTAAATGATTTTTTTTGAGTTTTAATTTTATGGAGGGTATTAAAATATATATATATATATATATATATATATCAGGATTTATTATTATTTTCCCCCTTTTATCAAATATGGGTCTTTATAAATAACCTTTCATTCTTCTACTCATTTTCTAATTATTTCTAGATTTTTTCTTTTATGAAATGTGGACCCTCACTAATATATATATATATATATATATGTATATATATATATATATATATACATATATATATGTATATATATACATATATATATATATATATAAGCTAGTGCCCTTTTCATTAATTTTCCTTTCCAATAATTTATGTATTTCCTCGTATTTTTTTATCTTCTTTAACTTTAAACTGCCTCTCTACATTCATTCACCATTCATTCACATTCTTCAACATTTATTCTATGCTTTGCAATGTTGTGTCAACTTATTCTTTCATTCCTTTTAACTCTGGAAAAAAGTTATTTTATTTCCGTAAAATATTTCCCCTTTTTCAACCGTTAATAATTATTCATTTCAATTCCATTTGCAAACGTATTGTATTTCCTTTAAAAATATCGTTTCCTTATCTATATAATCGAAACACGATATTAAACCTTGTTTTAGTATCTTTCATTTTTCTTTCTTGAGAAACACATACCCATTAGGAAATTTAAATATTTGTACAAGTATATTTTCCTGTTTTAATTTACAATACACGTATTGTTTTTGTCCTTTCTTTTACAAATAATAAATAATGTTCTTGTTTAAGCCCTTTCCTCTACACGTATCGTGTTTGTTCTTTCTGTACAAGTATGTCCTTGTCTAAGTTATCATACACTTTTTATCTGATTTTCCGTACAAGTAATGTTATTGTTTAGTCCTTGTAACATACACGTATTGCTTCTGGTTTTTTTCTGTACAATACTTGTATTATTTCTGTACACACAATTTGTTTTTGTTGAATCCTTTTATCATACACGTATTATTTCTGTTTTTTTACGTAGAAGTATTGTTATTGTTTAATCCTTCCAACATACACATATTGCTTTCTTTTCCGTATAATACATGTATTGGTTGTGTACACGTAATGTTCTTGTTGAATCTATTTATCATACTGGTATAGTTTCTATTTTTTTCGTACAAGTAAAGTTTTTATTTAATCCATGACCACACATGATCTATTCTTTATGTGTTTTTTCTTTGCAAGTAATTTTCTTGTTTATGCCTCATACCATACACATTGTTTTCGTCGTTTTCTTACGTTTGAACACGTTCAATGCGTACTATTTTCAAATTTGGTTTGTATCATCCCCTTCAATCTGTATCTACAACCCATGATGAAAATTGTATTTTCATTCTCTTCTTCAACTTGCAAACCCACAATTTCTCTCAACCTGAATTCATCAACCCTCTCTATCTCTCTTGCAACTCCCCCACCCCTCCCAGTCGTGTCCCAGGGCTACCTCACCCAAGTGTTGGACGAGAGCGTCCTGAAGGGGAAACTCTGCCATCTTCAAGTGCGTCATTCCATCCTTCGTCGCCGACTTCGTCAGAGTCCAGAGTTGGGAGGATCTCGAAGGAGTCACTTACGTTCCTACTGAGGATTATGGTAGGGATTTGGGGATTGGATTGGGGAGTCCTGTGGGGGATTTATAAGAGGAGGATCTTGTGAGATGGGGGATTCCTATTGCAGGATTTTAAAGGAGTGAAATGACCTCAAGATTTCGGATTTCTTGAGGGATAGCACGATTTATATTTAGGGTTTAAAGAGATTTTTCTATGGGATTTCATTTGGTTTGAAGGATAAAATAATGGGGATTGACTTAGTCCCTATTGAGGAATATGGCCGAAGGATTTTTCAATGGAAGTTTAAGGATTTGAAATAGGATTTATATGTAAGTATAGCAGGATTTATATTGGGGATTAATACGTTTTTTTCTATGGGGATTTACGTAATCCATATTGAGGAATATGACGGATTTTTTCAATGGAATTTTAAGGATTTAAAATAGGATTTATATGTGGGATTTTACTTGATTTTAAAGTTGAAAAATATGCGATAAATAATATACTTTTCATGAAAAAAAAAATCTTGGTTTTGATTGTATTTCTATATGAAGTCTTTATAACCCATTCCCTCTTGCACCCATCAGTTAGGGGTTGTTACAAGTACAGAATCAATAGTTTTATTACAGGGTAATAGTCGGGAATGTGTATCCCCACTATTTTATCCGGCTTCGAGTCCAGCAATGGGGTAATTCCTTCCATCAGTGTTTATTTAAGTTGATATATATATATATATATATATATATATATATATATATATATATATATATATATATATATACACACAGTGTACCCTCTCTGAGTGGGGATAACTTAACGTGGTGAAAGGGTTGGCGCCTTGCCATGATCAGCAAAGCTGTACTAGTCAGGGCCACTCATACTAGGTTGGTTTGCTGTGAGCGATCCGACAAATATATCCCACCATCACTGATCCTAACTGGCCAGCGTGGTGATAGAAACTGGCCAAATCCCAGACATGAATATGGACATGTCTGAGGCTTTTGTCCTGCAATGTACTAGAAAATGCTGCATTCATTATTGTTGTTGTTGTTGTTGATGATGATCTAATATACATCGATTAATTATTTAGTTTTGAGTGTTTCAAGCAATGCAATATTTGTTTCAGAAAATCTTGAGTAATTAATGACAATTATTACAATTTCAGGTTTTAATTCAAAATATTAATTCATTTTTCAGACATATATATTTACTCTATATACCATATAATTCACAATTACGTATCCGATTATTTAGCTCGTATAATATATTCTATTCATTTTTTATTTCTATTTCAGGTAAAAAATTGGAATGTAAATTGATTTTTCAAAGATGTAGTATGGTGATTTTACTTAACGTAATTTTTAAAAAATAATTAATGTATAAAAATATTCTTTATCTAAAAATTACAGGTTTATAAAAATGTATTAATTGATATATGACTTCATTGTTCCACCTGTGAGGTTTCTAAAATGTTCCACATTTGAGGTTTCTGAAATGCTTCGCATTCAAGGTTTCTTTAATGTGCCCCTTTTAGGTTTCTCTATTGTTCCACCTTTGAGGTTTCTTTAATGTTCCACCTTTGAGGTATTTCTGATGTTCCTCGTTCAACGTTTCTCCATGATCCACCTTTAGGTCTTTTGTATTCAAGGTACCTACAATGTTCCAACTTTGAGGTTCCTTTATTGTTCTCTATTCAAGATTCCTCCAGTGTTCCACCTTGAGGTTCTTCTAGTGTTCCGCATTCAGTCTCCCCCTCTCCTCCAAACGTTCCACCGCATTATAAATGAGGAAACGGCAAATGTTCCACATCCAATGTTTGCAATTATTGTGTTCCCCGGACTCGAATTTTCGAACATTTTCCATCGAAGCACGAACGTTACTTTTCGAATTTGATCGATAAATTGTGAAATTTCGTTGGAATTTTATTTTATGATTTTTTTTTCTTTTCATAATTTTTCGATATTATTTCTCAATATTTTCTTATATTTGCTGATATACAAAACTCCCATTTACTACCAGTGTATGGAACTAACCTCCTGGTTTTTTTTTTTTACATTATTATTTTTTCAAAAGAAAAATAAATATTAATCATGAGTTTTAATTTGGTATTTATTTTTTAAGATTTTTTTTTTTAATTTTCATTAAAAAATATGAATTTTTAATCATGATTTTTAATTTGTCATTTATTTTTCAAAGATTTTTTTTCTATTTGAATTGTAAAAGTCTGTATTCAGAACTATTGAGTTTAATCATATATACTGTATATATATATATATATATATATATATATATATATATATATATATATATATATTTTACTGTATATATATATTATATATAAATACATTCATATATTTACTATATATATATCATATATATATATATATGTGTGTGTATATATAAATATATATATATATATATATATATATATAATATATATATATATATATATATATATATAAATATATATATATATATATATATATATATATATATATACTTTATATATATATATATATATATATATATATATATATATATATATTTATATATATATATATATATACTTTATATATTTGTATACAATATATATATATATATATATATATATATATATATGTATGTATGTATATATATATTTATATACATATATATATATATATATATATATATATATATATATATATATATATATATATATATATATATATGACCACAATGACTTATATGATTCCTGATAACTCTGGGAAAACAGAAGAAGAAAGAGGATTCTGGATATCTCAAAGAGACAGAACAGTCTCTTACTTAACATTTCTCATCAAGGTATGAATTAAATTTCTCCGGACGCGAGGGATCTGATGCCTCTAATTATAACCAGCAAAGACGCAATTAAAGATTTTCCACTCTTAGGAGTTAATGAGGAGAGAGAGAAAGAGAGAGAGAGAGGGCCTGAAGAATTTCTTGTAGGGAGATATAAAATAGGAAAGAATAGAGAGATATGATTATGTATATAGATGAAGACGAAAGAGAGAGAGAGAGAGAGAGAGAGAGAGAGAGAGAGAGAGAGAGAGAGAGAGAGAGAGAGAGAGAGAGAGAGAGAGAGAGAGTCATATTTCTGACTGAATTTATTTTATTTCTGTTTTTTTCTACGTCTAGAACCTTGGTGGTTTATGGGGTCTCTCTCTCTCTCTCTCTCTCTCTCTCTCTCTCTCTCTCTCTCTCTCTCCTTTATCTTTTTCCTCTTTATTTCTTTATTTTTATCTCTATTTTCTCTCCTCTCACTATTCTCTCCTCTTTCACTATTTTTATCTCTCCTCCATTTTCTCTTCTCTTGCTCTCTTTCCAATATTCTCTTTCCTTTTTATCTCTTCTTTATTCTTTTTCCTCTTTATCTCTTTCCTCTACTCTCTTTCTCTTCTTTCTCTCTATTTATATCTCTTTATTTTCTATTTCTCTCTCTCTCTCTCTCTCTCTCTCTCTCTCTCTCTCTCTCTCTCTCTCTCTCTCTGAGAAAGTTTTTTTTCAAGTTATGGAACACAAAGGCTTAAATAGAATTCCGAATGGAATCATTGGGTTATTCGACTCCGGTTGGCTGGTGGAGGGTATGGGGCCAGCAACCCCATCCCACGAAAATAATAACGCTAATACACTTAGGTTACATAACCTCATAGCATTCAGAGCTTAAGGACTATCCTTTCTATTCAGTGTGGTATATTTTTAAAGGGAGTGGAGGGGGTAGATGTAGCGGGACCTGGAGAATAGAGGGAGGAGTAGCTAGGTTGGTAGCGTCGTGGGCTTCTGTTTCAGGGGTCCCGAGTTCGCGTTCCCGCTAGGACGCGAATAGTGTGAGACCCTCTACCCGGGGTACTCCCCAGGGTGGCGCATGGGGAGGAGGTTAGAGGGGGCTAGTGATAGTCCCTGCTGGCTTATGGCCGCCCGAAGAGAATGATGTAGATCGTCTCAGGGGAGACCTAAAACCCACAACTTTAACTTTAACTTTTAAATGTAGGGGGAAGGAAGGGAGATTGTAGGGGAGTAGATGAAGAATTGAATTGGTGAAGAAGTGAAATTAATAATTTACAGGAGTATGGAGTTGGAGAAATAATCGTAAGAAATGAAATAAATGGCTTTTGAAATGAAAAATTGAATATGAAGACAGAAATGATTCGTATGGTATTTTTTGGCTCTGTTAAATTGTATTTTTTGTTTTTGTTTTTATTTACTATTATTTGCTTTTATTTCTAATATTTTTGGAAGGAAGATTGTTTTTTCACAGACCTTTTTCAACATATACCCATCATGTTTTCTTTGTGGAATTTATTTAAAAAGATCTCTCTCTCTCTCTCTCTCTCTCTCTCTCTCTCTCTCTCTCTCTCTCTCTCTCTCTCTCTCTCTCTTTGTAAGGGGTTTCTGTATACAATCATTTGTTTGACACATTCCTGTGCATAAAATCCTCTTTTGATTGACACTTTTCCTCATATGTATAAAATCTCTTTTTGATTGACACTTTCTTTTGTGTATAAAGTCCCCTTTTGATGGAAACTTTTTCCTCCCGGTGTATGTATAAAATCCCCCTTTGATTGACACTTTTCCTCATGTGTATAAGATCTCTTTTTGATTGACACTTTCTCATGTGTATAAAATCTCTTTTTGATTGACACTTTTCTCTTGTGTATAAAATCATTTTGATTGACACCTTTTCTCTTGTTTATAGTATCCCCTTTTGATGGACACTTTTTTCCACCTGGTGTATTTATAAATTCTCTTTCCTTGACACCTTTTTTCCTCATGTGTATAAAATCCATCTTTGATTGACACATTTCATCCAGTTTATATAATTCCTTTTTGGTTGACACTTTTTTCCTCTAGGTTTTAGAGTCCCCTTTTGATTGGCACTTTTTTTGACTCATATGAATTAAATCCATTTTTTTTTTTTACATTTCTTCCTTTTACTTTACTAAAGTCCTTCAATGATTAACACTTCTCATTTGAATAAAATTCCCTTTTGATTGACACTTGTTCTTCTTGCGTATAAAAGCTTTCTATAATTGACAGTGTTTCCTCTTTTGAAATTAATCCTTTTTCTGATTGGCACTTTTCCTACTTTGAATAAAATCCCTTTCTGATTGACACTTGTTCCTCCTTCTATGATTGACACTTGTTCCTCCTTCTATGATTGACACTTGTTCCTCCTTCTATGATTGACACAGTTTTCTCTTTGTGTGCAAAGTCCTTTTGTGATTGACACAGTTTTCCCTTTGTGTGTAAAGTCCTTCTATGATTGACACAGGTTTTCCTTTGTGTTTAAAGTCCTTTTGTGATTGATACAGTTTTCCCTTTGTGTTTAAAGTCCTTTTGTGATTGACACAGTTTTCCCTTTGTGTTTAAAGTCTTTTTGTGATTGACACAGTTTTTCCTTTGTGTGTAAAGTCCTTCTCTGATTGACACATCTTCTCTCCTTCTCCTCCTCCCCCCGTAGTGGTCTCTCAGAAGTACCTGACGCAGGTGTGGGACGAGAGTGTCCTTAAGGGTAACTCGGCCATCCTGAAATGCGTCATTCCTTCCTTCGTCGCCGACTTCGTCAGCGTCCAGGCATGGGAGGATCTGGAGGGGAGGACCTACTTGGCGTCCGAGGATTATGGTAGGATTTAAATCCTGCTGTGTAGGATTCTCATTGAAATGGCTTTTGAGTGATTAGGATGTTATGTGTATTTGGCGGAAGGGATTTTTTGACAGTTCATTTGAAGGATTAGCCATAATTTTAATTGGTTTTGACTGTTTATTTTGAGGATGAATTCCTCAAAAATTATAATTTAGAGAAGGAAGATCAGCCAAAATTATAATTGATTTTTGACTTGGAAAATTTTGATCATTGGAAATTTGGTTAGAAATAAAAATCCCACTGAAAATGCTTTTATCCTTGATGTTACTCAAGTTGGGGAACTGCTTACAGTGTGCATTGCGTGACAAAAGTATGCCTTTCTTTGCTGCTTCATGTTAGACTCCAGTTGAATTTCTCTCCGTTTTTATACTTTTCATCCATAATATTTCGCTTTTCAGCTGTCCAACTTCTTGATAATTATTCTTGTTCAATGTCCAGTATAAATAGGCATATTCTTCCGGCTAGTGGGTCTCATCGTAACCCATTACCACATGCAAGAGTGAAGCTTTTATCCCAACAAGGAAGACAGACTTCTTGGTCATTATTCTTCAATGTCCAGTATAAACAGGCATATTCTTTAGGCTAGTGGGCCTCATCGTAACCCATTACCACATGCAAGAGTGAAGTTTTTATCCCAACAAGGTAGACACAGAGATTGCTCGGACCTTATTTCTGGACGGGGGCTCTTTGGCAGACAGTCAGAGCAATCAGTATAACAAGGTTGAGATGTCAGTGGTATGCATAGCCTGTTACATATACAGTTACTGTATAATGTTGTTGTATAAGCTCATACTGTATTGTATTTCTACAGGCAATCTACTGTTGTTGAATAAGAAAATATAGAGTAACATAATGTACAGAATGTACTACTTATGACTTGATATAATATCTAAGTTACTTAAACACTGGCGACCTTTTTTTCGTGTTACAGGTACACTGGGTATATACTGTCTTTCATAACCTAATTACTTGACTCCGTTTCCTTTCATCTTTGCGTCTACGGTACTTGGCAAATGCTTCTAGAATACATTATAGAAATATTTTGGAATTCTTATAACTGGAAAGTATTAATTGCAGATAGTCTTCAAGAATAGGCAATGCTTAAGAGAATTCCAAGTATCAATTTGATATTTGTTTATGTTCAAAATTTGATTAAATTGAGTTTATTAGCGTTGTGGAGGCCGATGTGGTAACGTCCCCTGACTGGTGAACGCCAGACTGGGGTTTCGAGTCCTGTTCAAACTCGTTAGTTTCTTTGGTAGCTGCAACCTCACCATCCTTGTGAGCTAAGGATGGGGAGTTTCGGGGAGCCTATAGGTCTATCTGATGAGTCATCAGCAGCCATTGCTTGGCCCTCCTTGGTCCTAGCTTGGGTGGAGAGGGGGCTTGGGCGCTGATCATATATGTGGTCAGTCTCTAGGTTATTGACCTGCTTGATAGGGCAATGTTACTGTCCTTTGCCTCTGCCATTCATGAGTTGCTTTTTAACCCTTTTTTTTTTTTTTCTTTTTTTTTTTTTTTGAATCATTGGCTTCATTTAACATGAAATGATAATAGGTTTGATTATTATACCGTGGCTCGTCCAATTATAATGGGACATACAGATATTTGCATTCGTTTTCAACAACTATTATAAAGGGGAGGAGTTTGAACTATACAAGCAATTATAAGCCTTCGAGCTGGATGCTATAAGGGTCACAATGGAATCACATTAACCCAAATGTTGATGACTGGGTAATTGGCTGTTTAATTTTTTTTCCCTTTTTTTATTTGGATGCCTATAGAATTTGAAGTCAGAATTTTTATTTTTCCTTGTTTCCTTTCCTCACTGGGCTATTTTTCCCCCTGTTGGGACCCCTGGGATTATAACATCGTGCTTTTCCAACTAGGGTTGTAGCTTAGCAAGTAATGATAATAATAATAATAATTGCGTTTTGTGTGTGTATCTATAGGCGTTGTATACATGTGTATAGATTTCAATTCATACATACACACACGTGTGGGTGTATAGATTTGTATATATAAACTATATATATATATATATATATATATATATATATATATATATATATATATATATATATATGCAGCTTTTGTATGTACAGTATTTGCAAACTATGTATAGATGTAAACGTATACAGTACTCGTGTATTATATATATATATATATATATATATATATATATATATATATATATATATATTTATATATTATATATATATATATATATATATATATATATATATATATATATATATATATGTGTGTGTGTGTATATATGTATATATATACATATATATATATATATATATATATATATATATATATATATATATATATATATGTATATATATATGTATATACACACGTTTATGCATTTTAATAACATAGCATATATTGCATATATACAATTCTATAGAAAACACTTATATCATCCTGCCTCTACCAATACACAAATAAACATAAGTAACACACACATAAAGCATTTCCCTAAAGTCAATTGAACTCACCCAATATACCGCATATAACGGAATACGAACAGCACAAACGCCTCATATACCGCGCATACCTGGCTATAGTCCATTTCTTTTAGCGATGCATATTTGCACCGACTCGCAGCGGTGGTGCCCTTTTAGCTTGGAAAAGTTTCCGGATCGCTGATTGGTTTGACGAGATAATTCCAACCAATCAGCGGTCACAAAACTTTTCCGAGCTAAAAGGGCACCGCTGCGAATATATGCATCGCTAAAAGAAATGGACTATATTATATCCACAGCTGATTCATAACATATTCCATGTTATGTTTACTTAAGGACCCTTTGGCGTGTAAGCGTTACCATGGTAACCGGACAGATGTATTGGACGGGTATACATTATTTCGATGGGTAGTTAAAGGGAATATGTTTATTCAAATTTTGAGTTGAGGTTTATTTTTTGTTTTGTTTTTTATTATTGCTTTTTTTCGTTCGTTTACTATGATTTTGATAGATTGGTGTGTACGTGTTGATAAATGTTTGTTTATATTTATTTTTTATGTTATATCATACTTTTATTTCTTTCACCGTCTTATTTATTGTTGAATATAATTAAACCTGACTAACAGTTATATGCATATATATATATATATATATATATATAGTTATATATATATATATATATATATATATATATATATATATATTTATATACACACACATACACACAGTTGGACCCACTAATTAGGTAATTGATTTAGAACCCCTAGCTACTTATATATATATATATATATATATATATATATATATATATATATATATATATATATATATATATATATATATATACAGTCAGACCCACTAATTAGGTAATTGACTTATAATCCGTATATGCTTACATACATCTAAACAAATTAATTGGGGGATGGACTTATAAATAACGTGCAGAAAACAATTATTTTTTTGCCGATATCTGCTTTGTTTCTCAGAGACATGTTTAGAGAATGATTTTAGTTGCTCTATAAACTACAGTTTTCTATCATTATTATCATTATCAATACCATCATCATCATCATCATCATCATCTCATTCATTATCAAATAGACACTTATTTTTCCTCGACAGTTGGATCGCGAAAAGATAGATTTATTCGCTATAGCTGAATTAATGTGTGTTTGATTGAGAATTTCTCTATTTGCTTTGATTTATCTAAGCAATTTATTTCAAGAATATCGTTATAAACCATATGCTTTTGGCTTCATTAATTCCGATACATTTCACAGGGCGCTAAGGAAACGTCTGATACCTGTAGAATGTTGTTGCTGGTAACGCTGTGCTTTACAAAAGAGAGGCTGTTGGCAATTCTACTTGTAAAACGAAGTTACTGAGTTTGTAAACATGTCGTAAAAGGCATTCAAATTGATTTTACGTAGTGGAGTTAAGCAAATATTTTTTTTTTTTATACGGCACTTCGTAGATTTGATAGAAATGCTTCTTATCACATATTTACAAACTCGGTAACCTACTGGCAGCATTGCCAATGGCTTCTCTTTTGCAAATAACAGCATAACCTGCTACTATGTACAGCTATCAGACGTCTCTTTAGCTTACCGTTAAGTGTACTGGGATTAATGAAGCCAAGTAAATGTGTAAGAGAATATCTCATTCAATCACAAGTTTATTCCTTAACGAAAGCTTCATTCCAAACAAGGAAACACTCTGTAGAAGAACGATTTAGATTTTAAATGCACTCCAGTACATTTGGGATTTCTTTCTGTCTCGATCTGGTTCTTTA
>NW_027172085.1:0-22500 GCF_036898095.1 Palaemon carinicauda | reverse complement strand
GCCAACTATCAATTAGTTATCATCTTTCACACGATCCAATTGCACTAGCAACTCCATTCCCAATACATCGCCGTTCTCACCACATGTCAATGCCACCCAAGGTCATCTATCCTACTGGAATTCCATTCCCAATACATCACCATTCTCACCACATGTCAATGCCACCCTGAATTATCTATCCTAATGCAATTCTATTCCCAATACATCACCATTCTCACCACATGTCCATGGCACCCAGAATTATCTATCCTACAGCAATTCCATTCCCAATACATCACCATTCTCACCACATGTTAGTGCCACCCGGAATTATCTATTCTACTGCGATTTCATTCCCAATACATCACCATTCTCACCACATGTCAGTGCCACCCGGGATTATTTATCATACTGCAACTCCATTCCAAATACATCACCATTCTCACCACATGTCAGTGTCACCCGGAATTATCTATTCTACTGCAATTCCATTCCCAATACATCACCATTCTCACCACATGTCAGTGCCACCCGGAATTATCTATCATACTGCAATTCCATTCCTAATACATCACCATTCTCACACCATGTCAATGCCACCCGTAATTATCTATCCTACTGCAAGTCCATTCCTAATACATCACCATTCTCACACCATGTCCATGCCACCTGGAATTATCTATCCTACTGGAATTTCAATCCCAATACATTACCATTCTCACCACATGTCAATGCCACCTGGAATGATCTATCCTATTGGAATTCCAATCCTAATACATCACCATTCTCACCACATGTCCATGCCACCCAGAATTATCTATCCTACTGCAATTCCGTTCCCAATACAACACCAATCTCACACCATGTCCATGCCACCCGGAATTATCTATCCTACTGTAATTCCATTCCTAATACATCACCATTCTCACCACATGTCAGTGCCACTCGGAATTATCTATCCTACTGGAATTCCATTTCCAATACATCACCATTCTCACCACATGTCAGTGCCACCTTGAATTATTTATCCAATCTGGGATAACCCTATCATCCTGTTATTTCGTGACGAATTACAGTTGTGGCCCAACCCTACGAAACTCGCGTCGCCGACGAATTCGTGATTAAGGGGAACGCGGCCATCCTCAAGTGCTCCATCCCGTCTTTTGTCGCCGACTTTGTCGTCGTCCAGTCTTGGGTCACCGACGATGGCAAGACACATTATCCCTCTGAAACTTATGGTATCGATGTGTTTTTTTCTGTTTTAAGTGTTATTTTTTATTTATTTTTTGGGGACGGAAAGAATAGACTGGTTGTTTTTGTTGTGACAAGCGATGTGTTTTTATTCCATTGTTTATTCATTGGTTTATTTATTATTGTAGGTTTTTAGGAAGGAACACAGAAGGGGCTATGATTAACTAAATATAATCTAGGTCCAGTGGGTCAATTTTCCACCCACACAAACGCATTCCTATATATATATATATTTATATATATATATATATATATATATATATATATATATATATATATATATATATATATATATATATATATACTAGATACATAATTACACATTAATTACATCACTGTAATTAATGAGATAAATTACAATGCCAAAACTCGCCCATTTATCCCAGGAGAGTAATTGCATATTACCTCCCTTTTAGTAACTGGATCAATATGCGCCACGTATGTTAATGAGGGAAGTATGAACTGTCTATTGCATGCAATCTCCTCTCACCATTGTTAAGTACGCCATATACCGGAAGTAGCCCAGGTGTGCCTGTTTCTGGTATGGTTTTTCGGCGTGGGGTGGAGGTGGTGTGGCTTGGTGCCTGGGGGGAGGACCCAGGGGCCTGGCATGTGCCAGGGGGCGGACCCAGATGCCAGGGGGTAGGAGCTAGATACCAGGGGAAGGAACTAGGGACCAGGGGGAGGACCCAGGTGCCAGGGGGAGGTGCCATTTGGCAGGGGGAAAGGTCAGGTGCCTGGCATGTACCAGGGGAGGACTCAGGTGCCCAGGGGGAGAACCCAGGGGCCAAGGGGGAGGACCCAGGTGCCAGGGGGAGAACCCAGGTGCCAATGAGAGGAGCCAGGTGCCAATGGGAGGAGCCAGGTGCCAAGGTGAGAACACAGGTGCCAATGAGAGGAGCCAGGTGCCAATGGGAGGAGCCAGGTGCCAAGGTGAGAACCCAGGTGCCAGGGGGAGAACCCAGGTGTCAAGGGGGAGAACCCAGGTGCCAGGGGGAAGAGCCAGGTGCCAGGGGGAGGAGCCAGGTGCCAGGGGGAGGAGCCAGGTACCTGTGGGAGGAGTTATGTGCCCTGGGGGAAGGACCCAGGTGCCAGGTAGAGTACCCAGGGACTGGGGGAAGACCCAGGTGCCTGCCTCAGGGAGATTAGTAAGGCCACGCGATGCCAGGATGTTTTAATCATTAAATATAATAGTACTGAATTGTTTTCGTGCGGACTAATAATGGTTATAATTAATCAGCTTTTTAAGGATTTATTCATGTATGGATTAGTATCTAATCGCTTTTGTTTGGATTAGTTATGTTGGAAATTTCTAATAGTATCTCTACGTTTATTTAATAATTAATTATCTTTGTAGAACATAATGTCAACAAAGGATTATATAATCCCTTTAATCAAGCTAAAGGGATTTACTTTTAATAATCCATTAATCCATTAATCAACTTAGAGCAACATTAGAGCCATATTAATTAGCAACATATTAATTTGTACTTGGCGGAGGTTTGCGTTCTTTTAAACGTTGGTTTTATGTATGTAAAGATGTTCTATTAATGTGAGCTGTATGTTTTATTGCAGGTGTTGTTAAATAATTATTTCCAGGCCCCTTCTCTTGTCTGGAATTTAATTATGACCGTATATTTATGAATATTTTTTATAAATTTAAATCATATATACATTGTTTATATATATATATATATATATATATATATATATATATATATATATATATATATATATATATATATATATATATATAGTGTGCGTGTATTTGAAACTTCACATATATTCATAAGACATAATTTTATTTTATCTTTTAAGAATAGTTTCATGATAACTTTGAAGATAATTTTATGTGATTTTATATATATTTCGATGTTATGGATTTTGAATTCCATATATATATATATATATATTCATAACCATATATATATATATATATATATATATATATATATATATATATATATATATATATTAAAGATATATATTAATTTTAAAACTTTTGATTCATTTTTCAGATGCTGAAGTAACGTCACGAAATATATTGATAATTCATTAAAAATTAATTTGATAGAATATCATATCAACTTTCTCTTATCTTCTACTTCCTGTTTATTGAATTATAAAAGTACTATTGAATTATTAATATCCATTTCTCTGATATCAGATACAGTTGATTCATCGCCCATGAATAGGAAGAGATTGAATTCATCAGTGAAGTTATTATCTTGTGTTTTGTGATGTGAATTATTAATTTGACTTTGATTGGATTTTTGGGTATTTTGAATTCGAACTGTCGTGACCAATTTTTGATTTTTGATTAATATTGATTTTATTTTTAGGATATGTTATATTGAATATAGGACAAATATTTTATTGATAAACTATGGTGTTCTGATATTTTATAAATATTAATCTATTATCAGGGTGTATTTATTGAATATAGGACAAATATATTATTTATAAACTATTGTGTTTTGATATTTTATTAATATTGATTTATTTTTAAGGTATATTCGAATATGTAACAAATATTATATTGATAAACTATGGTGTTTTGATATTTTATTAATATTAATCTATTATCAGGGTATATTTATTGAATATAGGACAGATATTTTATTCATAAACTATTGTGTTTCGATATTTTATTAATAATGATTTGTTTTAAAGGTATATTTATTGAATATGGAATGGACTAGCATTTTATTGATAAACTATGGTTCTCTGATATTTTATCAATATTTATTTATTTTCAGGATATGTTATATTGAATATAGAACAAATGTTTTATTGATAAACTATGGTGTCTTGATATCTTATTAATATTGATTTATTTTCAGGATAAGTTATATTGAATATGGAACAAACAAATATTGATAAACTATGGTGTTCTGATATCTTATCAATATTTATTCATTTTCAGGATATATTTATCGAATAAGGATAAAACAAATATTTTATTGATAAACTATGGTGTCTTGATATCTTATAAATATTGATTCATTTTCAGGATATATTTATCGAATAAGGATAAAACAAATATTTTATTGATAAACTATGGTGTCTTGATATCTTATTAATATTGATTTATTTTCAGGATATATTTATCGAAGAAGGATAAAACAAATATTTTATTGATAAACTATGGTGTCTTGATATCTTATTAATATTAATTTATTTTCAGGATATATTTATCGAATATGGAACTAACTAATATTTTCTTGATAAACTATTATGAATTTTTATTTTTTGGATTTAAAGGAAATAATTCTGAAATTGAATAATTTTGAATTATTGATAAATTAATGAATATTGTTTTATTGTTTTGTTATTTTAAAGGGGATTTTCATATATTATGTTATTAATTAATTGATAAGGATATGTCAGGAAATATTTTACATGATTTACTAATTATTATTTTTAATTTAAGATGTTATATTGTGTATTGATAACTTCTGTTAAGAAAAGCTAATTGGTAAATGAAATTAAAATTCTATTAGTTTTGGTTTTGAAAATTATTAATATAATTAACTTGTTATAACGTTAAAATTTTTTAATAAAAGCAAACATAGATTTTTTTTATATTAAATCATATGATTATATCAATTTTGAAATTGATTTTTCACACCTAAACTTAATTTCATTTACTGATTATCTAAACATATTTAGAACATATATATAGTTTTAGCTCAATTTTTATAATATATTGAATTTATTCATAGTTTACATTTGCGAATATTTCTGATTTTTAGAAAAAATATTTTTAATGTAATTTTTTTAATTTTTTGAATCTATATTTGAGCAAACATTTTTAAAGTAAAGATTAAAGTAATTTCATTTGTTTTATAATATATATTAAAGTAACTTTTTAGTAATATTTTGAAAGTATTTTTTGAATTTTCTAAATATATATTTGATCAAATATTTTTAGAGTAAAGATTAAAGTAATTTCATTTTCTATATAATATATATTAAAGTAACTTTAAAGTAATTATAGTAATTATTGTTTATAGTTTAATTACCTAAATTTAAGGTAAATTTAAGGTTATTTAAGGTATTTTTATAATTAATGCTTAAGTATTAATAATCAATTATTTAGGATGATTTTATATTTAAGGCTTAAGTAATAATTATCGAAGAAGCTTATTAAGAAAATGAGTAAGTATTAATTACTAATTAGTAATTGGATGGTAATTTTATATCAATTACCAAGATTTCTATAATTGATTATTGGTAATTATCAAAATTTCACTGAACTTGGATGCTATTAAGATTAGCCTAAATTGAAAGATAATATTTTAGAAAATATCTCATTTTTTTCATGTAATTAAAATGAAAAATCCAAAATTGAAAAAGGACATTAAAATATATATCTCTATTTTTTCATGTAATCAAAATGAAAAATCCAAAATCGAAAAATGACATTAAAAAATATCTCTATTTTCTTCATGTAATCAAAATAAAGTATCCAAAATTGAAAAATTAAATTAAAAAAAGATATCTATTTTTTTATGTAATCAAAATAAAATATCCAAAATCGAAAAATTACTTTAAAAAATATCTCTATTTTTTCATGTAATCAAAATAAAATATCCAAAATTGAAAAATTAAATTAAAAAAAGATATCTATTTTTTTTTCATGTAATCAAAATAAAAAATCCAAAATTGAAAAGTTAAATTTTAAAAAATATCTCGATTTTTATTCATGTAATCAAATTAAATTGAAAAAATTATATCGATTTTTTCATGTAATCAAAATAAAAAAATCCAGATTTGAAAAATTAATTAAAAAAAGATATCTCAATTACTATTTAATTAATAAGCTTCATCGATGAGAGCCATCAATGATCCAATTAATTAATCAATTATTTAGAGCTTTATAAGTACACCCATCCCCAATAATTAGGACCTCCCGAAGCCCTAGAAAATATCCCACCCACATGGGCGTTGCTGAAATGAGACTGGACGGGTGGGTTTTTTAGGGCGGTGGGAGGGGGAGGTATTCCCCGGGGGGGGGGGGGGGGTGATTGAAGCTGAGGGGGGGGGAGGGGGTTTGTGAAGGTTTCATAGTGATTATATGTTATTAATTTTGTAGATTTCTTGATTTTTAGATTTAAAGGTTTTAATTTTTGGGAATTTTTAGTCTTAAATTTGGAAAAAATATATCAATACTTTTTAGTTTTAAATTTGGAAAAAATATATAGATACTTTGTAGTCTTAAATTAGGAAAAATATATAAATACTTTTCAATATTAAATTGGAAAAAAATATTTAAATACTTTTAGTCTTAAATTGGGAAATAATATATAAATAAATTTCAGTCTAAAATTGGAAGGAAATATATGAATACTTTTTAATCTTAAATTGGGAAAAGATATATAAATCCTTTTTGGTCTTAAATTTGGAAAAAAAAATATAAATCCTCTTTAGAATGATCAAGGTTCAATTTATCAAAAATAAGTTTATTACGGAAAATTATTTTAATTGCTTTTGAAAATAAATTTCAAATAGACAAAATACTTTAAATTTCAAATAAAATATAAAGTAAACTTAATTAATTTCTGAATATTTTAATAATAGTATTTTAAAGTCAAGCTTCAAATCGCCCCTCGAAATAGTGAATCTTATAGGAAGGGAAAACAGAAGAAAGTAAGGAATTTCAAAACAAGTTTCAATCTGAAAATTTGGGAATATTAATTTATTTCGAATATATTAATTATAATAATTAAAGGTAATTGGATCTTTGATGGATTAATTATATTATTTTTGTAATTAATTAGGTTAGCGACTTCACTTGGACTTTTATTCTATTAATATATAGAATTTAAAGTTTTAGAATTAAATTTTTTGAATTTTATATAATATATTTACTTTAAAATTGTCCTATTAGTATTTTTGATATTGTTATATATATATTTAATAGAAAGTAAGTAATTTTGAATTAGAATTTTTGTTTTCATAAGATTTCACATAAAATATTTTCAGTCAGTCAAATTTCTTATGAGCTAAAATAGTATATTACTCAATATTCTATTAAAAATAAAAATTTTATATAGTTATGAAATAGTATATTACTCAATATTCAATTAAAGATATTAAAAATAATGATAATTACACATAGGAACTTCACCTAAAAGTCCAAGCGTATCCGCTAACCTTAAAAACCTAAAGTCAATTCGCCCGTTACTAACACCTCCTTATTATCCTTCCTCCCAGACGGCAAATACCTGGTCCTGCCCTCTGGCGAACTCCACATCCGCTCCGTCAGCAGCGAAGACGGCTTCAAGAGCTACAAATGTCGAACTGTGCATCGTCTCACCCAGGAGACTCGACTCTCAGCCACTGCTGGTCGATTGGTTATCTCAGGTAAGGAGAAGTTTCTAGAACACAGCTCTGAGCTGGTTTTTGGGGTTTGGTTTGAGAGTTGATAGGGAGGTAGATGGATAGATTGATGGGAGTTTTAGGATGGAATAGTGTTAGTAGAGAACTAGATGGATGACTTGATGTGGTGGAAGAGTGGACTAATTGGACTGGTGGGGTTTTTAGGGTAGAATAAGTGGTTGTGGCTGCCACACAGCTGTGAGCTGGTCTTGGGGTTTGGTTTGAGAGTTGATATGGAGGTAGATGGATTGATTGATGGATTGATGGGGGTTTTAGGGTGGAAGGAGGTAGATGAATGGGGGGGGGGGGCTGGTGGACCAATTGTATTGATGGGATTTTTAGAGTAGAATAAGTGATTGTGGCTGCCACACAGATCTGAGCTGGTTTTGGGGTTTGGTTTGAGAGTTAATGGGAGGTAGATGGATAGATTGATGGGGGTTTTAGGATGGAAGGGTGTTAGTAGAGAAGTAGATGGATGGAGTGATTGTGTGGAAGAGTTTACCAATTGGATTGATGGGGTTTTTAGGGTAGAAGGATACTGAGTAAGTGGTTGTGGCTGCCACACAGCTGTGAGCTGGTTTTTGGGGTTTGGTTTGAGAGTTGATAGGGAGGTAGATGGATTGATGGGGGTTTTAGGGTGGAATAGTCTTGGTAAAGATGTAGATGGATGGAGTGATTATGTGGAAAGGTGGACCAATTGGATTGATGGGGCTTTTAGGACAAGGATGGTTAGGCTAGGGTAGGTTATCTTAAGTTGACTAGGTGGGTTATTAGGATGGAATGATGTTGAGAGAGAAGTAGATGGATAGATTGATGGGAGATTTAGGATGGAAGGGTGTTAGTAGAGAAGTAGATGGATGGATTGATTGGGTGGCTGGTGGACCAATAGGATTAATGGGGTTTTTAGGGTAGAATAAGTGGTTGTGGCTGCCACACAGCTGTGAGCTAGTTTTGGGGTTTGGTTTGAGAGTTGATAGGGAGGTAGATGGATGGATTGGGGTCTTGGAATGGAATAGTGTTAGTAGAGAAGTAGATGGATGGCTTGATGGGGTGACTGGTGGACCAATTGGATTGATGGGGTGTTTAGGACAGAAGGATGGTTAGGCTAGGGTAGGTTAAGTTAGGTTGGCTAGATGGGTTATTAGGATGGAATGATGTTGATAGAGAAGTAAATGGATTGAATGATGGAAGTTTTAGGATGGAGGGGTGTTGGTAGGAGGTAGATGGATGGAGGGATGTGGTAGCTGGTGGACCAATTAAATTGATGGGGTGTTTAGGATAGGATATTGAACAAGAGGTTGATACACCTGTGAGCATGTCTTGGGGTTGGGTGAGGGAGTTGATAGGGAGGTAGATGGATAGATTGATGGGGGTTTTAGGATAGAAGGATATTGAATAAGAGGTTATGGGCCGATTGATTGGAGTTTTAGGATGGAAGGGTGGAGTTTGTGAGAAGGATAGAAAATGTATTGTTTGAATTTATAGGAATTTTGTTTTCTAAATAGATTTGACACAGGATGGGTCTAAGATAGAGTTTAAATGAGTCTATAGAACCTTGTGAAGATAATGTATGAATTTATAAGATTTATTAAATACTTGATAAGAATTCAATTATCAGATATAAATGGATGAAGAAAAAAAGTTTTTTAATAATTGGAAAAAGATGATTTGCAAATTGATATAGCTTCTTAGTTCTTTAGAATTGGCATTCTGACATATGGGGTGATGTTGGGTATCCATTTTAGATGTTGTGTATATGATGTTTGTGTAAATAAGAATATGATGATGTTTGTAAACAGTAAATAGGAATAGTGTTTGTTACATTGTGATTTGCAAGTACTAAGCAAGAGGTGTATTTGTTATAAAAGCCTGAATGAATTTGATACCAGTGAAAATGTTGATGAATGTCTGATATTTTGGGGTGGGTAATTTCTAAGCTTTTTTATATATATTGATTTCTTGAATTTCATAAATTGATCAAAGCTGCACTATTAAGTATCTTAAATATCAATATTTTTTTGCTAGTGCAGCTAATATTAAAGTAATTCCACTGTGAAATATATTGAAATATGATATATATTTGTAGAATTTAAGTTAGCCAACGACATCCAAGGAGCGACAGTAGTATGGCGGTTACGAGCGGCTCTGAATTCAAAATTTCAAACCGTAACGGTCACTGCCGTTTAAAATTTCAAATGTTAACGGTCAGATGCCAACCGTTATCCTCTGTGTCTTTGGATGCCGTTGGCTTTTTTGAACAAGGAGCCTGAATGTTGGGATAGGGTACCCCTGCCGTCTCTAAATTCAAAATTCAAAATTCAAATTCACCAATTGGCATTTTTTTACCAAATTTCTTGATAATGGCCACCAAAATTCAAAATTTTCAAAATCAAAGTTGCCTCTGCCTTTCCAAACGACCGACATAATAGATCATACGTTTTTTAAATTATTTATTTTAATTTGTAAACGAAATACATTAAAAAGTGACGTCACACTTATACAAAACAGCCCAAAACGTATTGTATTATTATTGTTTTATTTCTCTTCTGCTCTTTATACTTCTTCCTTTCTTACTTTATTATTTAACTGCGTTTTAATCGTTTTCTCCTTTGTAATGGATGAAATTAGACCTAATTTCATAGATCTAGGCAAGAACTATAAGTTCCAACTTATAGGTTTTGGAATTTCGTAGACATATGATAATGAACATGGGAACTGGGACCGTTTTAAACCTAGGCAAGGGGATGGTTAGAGCATATAGCCTAGACCTAGGGAACTCTATAGACCTAGTCTACTATTCAGGGATTCTGGGATGGAATGGGAGAAAGTCATAGATGCTAGGAGCCTTATGCCATAGACCTAAGGAACTCTATAGACCTAGGCTGTTATTCTGTGACTCTGGGATGGAGTAGGATGAAGTCTTACATACTAGGAGCCTTGTGCCCTAGACCTAGGGAACTATATAGACCTAGTCTACTATTCTGTGACTCTGGGATGGAATAAGATGAAGTCTTACATACTAGGAGCCTTGTGCCCTAGACCTAGGGAACTCTTTAGTCCTAGTCAACTAGTCTTAGATGCTAGCTGCCACTTTTTGAGTATTCCAATTGACTAATGAATTACTGTTTTGAGTTGATATTAAGTAGATCAGACGGTCAGTATTCATCGCCTGGGAAAACAAGAGGCCGGTAAAGGTAAGTGCTGGTTTTTGTGTTTGTCACTCTGGTGCGTTGAACGATACTTATATACTTGAGTGTTACTTATGATAATACTTGAGTATTATGTATTGAATTAATTGTTTTATTAGTGTTTATTTAATGGAGAGATGTTTGAATTGTAGGTTCATATTAGATTCATGTTTATTTATATATATATATATATATATATATATATATATATATATATATATATATATATATATATATATATACAGTATATATACATATATATATATTTATTTATTTGTTTATATATTTAAATATATAATATATATAAATTTTTTTTTATTTATTTATTTATATATATGTGTATATATATTTATATTTATTTATATATATATGTGTATATATATATGTATATGTATACATACATATATATATATATATATATATATATATATATATATATATATATATATATATATATATATATATATATATATATCATTTTAAAGCGCTTGAAATAATGCATTGTCCTTACCCATTGCTTTAGTATTTAAACCACATAAAAGAATAATTCATTTTCTCATATTTGAAAAAAAATATCAGATATATATCCAAAAATATAATATAAATCCCCAAAAAAGCCAATTGCTCTTCCAGCTATAGATTGAAAAAACCTCTTGCAGGCCATAGGCCCAAATAGTCAACTAGGCTTATAGGCCTAGATAACTCGATAACGCACCAGGGTGGTATTTACCTGTTTTAAGATAGTTTAGTCCTATTATTCTTTGTGTCTTGGAGGAGAATAGTAAGATTGTGATAAGCCAGTTGCTGATTGATTGATGTACTTTGATTCGCTCGGTTTTTTTTATGTGGTGACGTGGATTTTACTTCGGGTTATATATATATATATATATATATATATATATATATATATATATATATATATATATATATATATATATATATATATACATACATATATATATATATATGTATATATGTATATATATATGTGTATATATATACATATATATATATATAAATATGTATATATATATATATATATATATATATGTATATATGTATATATACATATATATATATATATATATATATATATATATATATATATATATATATATATATATATATATATATATATATATATATCGCATTTTGATACACAACTGAAGATTCTTAATAATTATACTCGACTTTTTAATGTTGTTGAATGTTTTTTATATTTAATTTTGTTTAACATATTTTTTTTATATATTATGTAAAGAAAAATTAAGAGAATATATGAAGTACTATTGTATATCTGTGAATAATTCATACTGTTATTTTAAATAACAAACAAACGAACGAACAAATTATACTGATTTGGGTTATACAGATATTTTCATTTTATTGCATCGAAAAAGAAATTTTAAAAATTAACGAGGGGGAGTTTATTTATTTATTTTATTTTTTTTCAAAGATTTTTGATAGGAAAATTTAATTTTTCTATAATTAAAGTTTGTTATTATTGAGAAGGTTTTTGTCAAACACTGGGGAAACCAGGCAATAGTATTTAGTTTTTTTTTTTTTTAGAAATTTTGAGAATTGTCATATTTCATATAGCCTACTACAATTCGGAGATTATGTTTCGGGTTTTTTTTTTTTATTAAAGTTTGTTATTATTGAGAAGTTTTTTTTTCTTTTTTTTTTTTTTGTTAAGCCCAAGGGAGACCAGGCAGTAGTTTTTTTTCAGAAATCTTAAGAATTTTGAGAATTGTCATTTTTCGTATCCTGTAATTCGAAGATTATTCGGAAAATTTTATATTTTCTGTAATGAAAGTTTGTTATTAAGAAGGTTTTTGTTAAGCGCTGGGGGAACCAGACAATAGTATTTATTTCAGAAATTTTTGAGAGTAGTAATATTCTGTATACTGTAATTTGATTATAATTCAGAAATATTTAATATTTTTTGTATTTAAATTTTATTAATATTGAGACGAATTTTGTTAAACCCTGGGGAAACCAGACAATCCTTTTTTTTTTTTTTTTTTTTTTTTTTTTTTTTTTTTTTTTTTTTTTTTGAATTGTCATCTTTCAAATTATTTTTAGGGGGGGGGGGGTGGGCGGTGTATTTTCAAAGAAAATGTCCAATGGGAAATTACATTGCTATTTCTCCTCTTCCATAATTATTTTGAAAATTATTGGAAAATTAATCTTCAAACCTCCGTAAGAAGTCAGTGTTAATAGTACACCGTAAGCGGTGAGCTGTAGGCCTGCACTCACTTTATAGCCTTCAACTTCTTCCATGTAGGGATTCTTGACGGCGGAAGGTCCTCCCTGGACCCTGTGCCCGGTCATGTGGTCCAGAGTTTTAATTTCAACTCGGTCTGATCCATAATTTGAATTCGTATATTTCATTTCGCTTGTTTATTACTTCTCTTGTAGTTTATTTATTTCCTTATTTCCTTTCCTCACTGGGCTATTTTTCCCTGTTGGAGCCCATGCGCTTAGAACAGTAACAATTTTAAAATAAATATTTTATATATAAGCAATAAAAACTTATAACACTAAGAATTTGGTCAATACTTGGATGGATGATCATAAGAGCCAAGAATTTCTCATAGCCAGTACTGAATTTAGCTCCAACCCTATGTATTCTAGTGAGAGGCAGTGTGTCACATTGAAACCTGCAAAATGTCCAGGTCTCTCACCGTTAGTCTGTGTCCAAACGTTTTCTTATTACAAGGACTGAATTTAGCTCCAACCCTATGCAGTCTAGTGAGAGGCAGTGGGTCACATTGAAACCTGAAAAATGTCCAGGTCTCTCACCGTTAGTCTGTGTCCAAACGTTTTCTTATTACAAGGACTGAATTTAGCTCCAACTCTATGTAGTCTAACGAGAGAGGCAGTGGGTTACATTGAAACCTGCAAAATGTCCCAGTCTTACACTCCTAAGAATGTGTCCAAATGTCCAAATTCACTGTTTAAGTCTGTGTCCAAAAAGTCCAAATTCATTGCAATTGCAGAACCGATGGGAAGTAGCGGACCCCAGTGGACTTCGAAGAGCATTTTACAGTCCTTCGTTGTAAGGGCTGGACTTCCTACCACTCTCCTATGCGAAGCGCAAGCACATCCTAGTCCGGGTTTCAGGTATTAGGATCTCTATATAGGATTCAATCTAAAAGAAATCCTTTTTTTTGTTTATTTTATATAGGTTCTGGTACAGTTGGGTATAGGAGAATGCAGATCGGTTCACTGTTTAGTACTCTAAATTTTTTTCTATACAAGTGGTATATGGGTTATATACTGTATAACTTACTTGTAAGTATTGATAAATCTTAGATGGGTAGGAATGGATAAGAATTCTAGTTTGTATATATCTATTAAGCAACAGCTGTGAATATTCTATTACTAATACGGAGAATAATGGGGCTGTCAGTGTACAGTACTCTACTCTTTGAAACCTTTTTCGGAAATATAGTGTAATACTCGCGTACACCGTATGAATTTAAAGAAATTGACCAATAGTGAATTTCATTAAAAATATGCCAGCAGTAAAGTAAGGATAGCATTGTATCATTCAAGTATGTTTTAGTGTTTCCACATGTTGCAATGCAATATTAGCGCAACATCGGGCTCCTGTTTATTACCTCGAGATCAAAGTCTTCTTGGGAAATGTAGATCGTATTTAATGCAATTACAGAGCCAATGGGAAGTAGCGGACCTCAGTGGACTTCAAAAACTGTCTCTCAGTCCTTCGTTGTTAGAGCCGGACTTCCTACCACACTGCTTTGCGAAGCACAGGCACATCCTAGGCCAGGCTTCAGGTAGTAGTAGGATCTAGAGAAGGGATTCAGTATAAGTTTGCTTTTGAGTGTTCTTTTTCTAATTTCAGAGTGGGTTATTTATGTGTGGTTCTTTTTATTACTAATGCATAGACTGACATACTGGTTAATATAAATGTACTGTAACAATCTGTTTTCCTGTACAGATAGGTTTACAGTTAGATGTATAGTAGCTTACTGGTTTCTTATTAATTTATGTAAGTCGTGAACGTCATAAGTACTCTTGCCTGTTGGTTTTAAAAAGGTTTGAAAGACTTACAGGCAGCTGTAAAGTAAGGGCTCATGTCTGGTCGAGAGCGCCAGTCATTCTAATTAGCAAAAACAACCATTAAGTCAAAGATTTCTCTATCGTAACATTCAGCTTCTCTGCGGCTCCCATATCGTGTAGCGTATTTCTGTGGCTCCAAAAGAAGGCAGCTGATTTATGTTTGAATATCTTGAACTTATGATTCGACAATTGATAGCATTGCCTAACTTGAAGTTCAGTTGCTAGACATTCCAAGGAAATATATTATTTAATATATATAAAAACTCTCCATCTCGACATTCAACAATTCTAGTGTCCATTGATCTTTAAACGTATGTAATTGAATGGATAGAGAACAAAATACAATCGCTTGTTTACAGAGGCCATGGGCTCGTCAGCCCCAAAGTTGCCAAGCAGGAATAAGGCCCAGAATTTCGAGGTGACCGGGGGTCTGGCAACGACGTTGCTGTGCGAGGCTCAGGCGTCGCCTCCTCTCACTACCAGGTGAAGTGCTGGAAACAAATCTTAATTTTTTGCATTAGAGATTTGCTTTTCTGTCAAAATTGTTTTGAATCTAGAATTTTGGGTCAGTTTTAGGTTCGCTCTGTATTTTGAAGCTTCTCTCGATGTCTAGGAATAGTGGTTTGCCTGTATATATATATATATATATATATATATATATATATATATATATATATATATATATATATATATATATATATATATATATATATTGATTTTTTGTTAGAAATTTGTTTTATGGTCAAAATTTCTTTGAATCTAGAATTTTGGGGCGGTGTTAGGTGGGTTCGCTCTGTATTTTGAACCTTCTCTCGCTGTCTAGAAATGGTGGGTTGCCTGTGTGTATATATATATATATGTATATATATGTATATATATATATATATATATATATATATATATATATATATATATATATATATATACACAGACATATAAAGGTTTAAACAATCCTATATTAGTGAAAATTATATGTACGGTATATATGATTCACTACTTTACTGGAAATCTCTAGAACTGAATTCGTTCTTATGCTATTTCACAGAAGTCTACCCAATTTCGAATAATTATCAACATTTGCTGTCAATAAAAGGCTTGGACTCACAAGTCCTCTTTGATGACTTAAAGATGAACCAGATGGCAAAACTTTTTAGGTGCCACCCTATTGTAGGATATAAACGTGTTTGAAGCTATGTATATAATTGCAGTATATATACATAAACATAGGTATATTCATACATGCATTCACACTATCAAGAGAACTCGTCTCTTAAACGATACATTGGGTCTTCGTTGACCTGACCTATGAAATATGTATATAATAGAAAGCTGATCTTGGTGGCTGCAGGCAGGCTTGGTAAGATGTAGGGCTCGCAATTTCATCCTAGAATATTATCTGAGACATAGAAGATCATTATGTAGTTGGAAAGGGAAATGATGCATAGTTAGAAAATTTCAGTAATAGTACAAAAAATATTTTTTTTATTTATATTCTATCCCTTCTGCAATATTTATTCTTTACCCATTCTGTTTATGTCTTTAGGTTATTTCAAGGCATAAGCAGTCATCAGAAAATTAACAAATGTGATTCTATTAATTTCTCAGTAATTAGCAGACTAGTTGCAATCAAATTTGAATATTTTTTCGACCTAGGAAACATTCAGACTCCTGTACTTCACTGACTCTTATTTAGATAGAAAATATATTTAGTTAAATCATTTACAAACTCAATTTAATAATACAAGTTTTAATAATTTACATCACTTCATTTTTATATTTTTTATAAAATACTTTCATTCATCAACGTTTTAGTTTATTAAAAAAATTGGAATTTCATTTAATTTTAAAAATCAAATTTATTTGCAAGACACAATTTAATTGAAAATAACACATTAATAATATTTGTTTTAATAACTTATTTCACATTCATTGTTGTATTGATATTAATTTGCTTTCATTTATTAATTTGAAGATACAATTTTTATATCTAGCAATTTGATGATATTCGTTTTAACCCGTGAAACAATTTTATAAGTGTTAGAAAAATATTTATCAAAATTACAAGGCAGATGATTATATGGATTTTTAGCATAAATCTCTCTATATTTTCCAAAATTTGTTTCACATTCATTGTTATATTAATAATAAAGTGCTCTTATTTACCAGCGATTTAGCTTGTTAAAAATTTGAATTTATTTGCAAGGTACAATTTATACATCATTCACCATTCATTTGCATAACTTATTCCATATTCATTATTATATTGATATTGATTTGCTTTCATTCACCAACGATTTAGTTTATCAAATATTCGAATTTATTTGCAAACTACAATTTATTCATCAACTACCATTCATTTGCATAGCTTATTCCATATTCATTGTTATATTGATATTAATTTGCTCTTATTCATCAACGATTTAGTTTATCAAATATACGAATTTATTTGCAAAGTATAATTTATTCATCATTTATCATTCATTTGCGAATTTATTTGCAAAGTACGATTTATTCATCAATTATCATTCATTTGCATAACTTATTCCATATTCATTGTTAGTGCTCTTATTCATCAACGATTTAGTTTATTAAAATATTCGAATTCATTTGCAAAATACAATTTATACATCAATTACCATTCATTTGCGAATTTATTTGCCAAGTACAATTTATACATCATTTACTGCATAACTTATTCCATATTCATTGTCAGTGCTCTTATTCATCAACGATTTAGCTTGTTAAAAAATTCGAATTTATTTGCAAAATATTTATACAATTTATACATCAATTACCATTCATTTTGCATCGCGAATATGTAGAACCGGTTGGTCTAGCCGCCCCAAAACTCCCGACGAAGGAGACAGGGTCCATGGTCACTGAAATTTCGGGGGACACCATCAGTCTCTTCTGTCAGGCCCAGGGGAATCCGCCCCCCAAAGCAAGGTCAGAATAGAGATTTTATTTTTAGGAAGTAAGGTCACTTCTGTCCAGTTTTCTATTTTTCTTGTACTTGGTTTTTTTTTTTTTGGGGGGGGGGGAGATTTTGGTGTATTATTATTATTATTATTATTATTATTATTATTATTATTATTATTATTACAAGTAGCTAAGCTATAACTCTATATTTATTATTATTGCTATTATTATTATTATTACAACTAGCTAAGCTACAACTCTAGTTGGAAACACGGTATGCTATAAGCCCAGGGTCTCCAACAGGAAAAAATAGCCCAGTAAGGAAAGGAAGTAAGATAATGGATAGAATAGTGTGCCCGAGTGTACCCTCAAGCAAGAGAACTTTAATACATGACAGTGGAAGACCATGGTACAGAGGCTATGGCACTACCCGAGACTAGTGAACAATGGTTTGATTTTGGAGTGTCCTTCTCCTAGAAGAGCTGCTTGCCATAGCTAAAGAGTCTCTTTTTATCTACTGGTTTTTATAGGGAGACTTTGATATCTTATTATTATTACTAGATAAGTTACAACTCTATTTGGAATCGTGGAATGCTATAAGCTCAAGGGCTCCAACAAGGAAAAATAGCCAAGTAAGGGAACGGATAGAATAGTGTCCCATAGTGTACCCTCAAGCAAAAGAACCCTACTCCAAGACAGTGAAAGACAGGTTATGGCACTACCTAAGAGTAGCGAACAAGGGTTTGATTATGTAATGTTTTCCAGATCTGCTTACCATAGCTCAAGAGTCATTTCTACCCTAACAAGAGGAAGGTAGCCACTGAACAATTACAGTGCAGTGCCGTAGTTAACAGCTTGAGAGAAGAATTCTTTGATCTCAGTGTTGTCGGGTGTATGAGGGCAGAGGAGAATATATAAAGAATAAGGTAGACTATTTGGTGTATTTGTAGGCAAAGGGAAAATGAACCGTAACTAGGGGGAAGGACCCAATGTAGTACTGTCTGGCCAGTCAAAGGACACAGAAACTCTTAATAAATATTCTAATTAGATTTAATGATATATTTTAGAATATAGCTAGATTTTATTGCCGAAATGCTGATTTTTGAAAGGTATAATTAATGAGGAATATTTTCTACTTTCAATTGCTTATTCTATAAGCCCTTTTAAATTATATTTTGATTTTTGATATAATTTTTGGGGAATATTGGCTTCTGCTCTTAAATTTTTTTTTTTTTTTTTTTGGGGGGGGGGGGGGGGCGGCGGATGACCCAGTTTTAAATGGAAGGCAGAGGCACCAACATGAGTCCTCAGCATCAGAGGCACCCTTGCACCAGACCGCTAAGGTTCCTTGCAAGTTTCTGTGACATTTACCCAGCACATAAACCTTCTCTTATATCCGTGCAAGTTTCTGTAACATTCACCTTCTCTTATATCCGGGCATTGGACCGGAAGAGTTGATCTAAAATCATCTATTCGTTCATCTTCCAAGATGCTGCTGGCATCAGTGCCCCACGGTTGCCAAGTAGGGATAAAGGGGACATCGTGGAACAGGTAGCAGACTCTGTCATACCGTTGTTTTGCCCAGCTCAGAGCTATCCACTTCCGGAGTTCAGGTACGTTTCAGGTATCGTTACGGGGAGGAAATCGGTGTTTTGTTAGATCTTTTACAGTCTACTGTAGGGTCTAAGGTCTTTCAAATATGTTGTCCCAGGACTAGATCTTATACAGTCTACTGTAGGGCCAAGATCTTTCAATTATGCAGCCCCAAGACTAGATCTTACACAGTCTACTGTAGGGCCAAGATCTTTCAAATATGTGGTCCCTGGACTATACAATAAGCTCCCACTAGACATTCGAAAGGCTGAAGATAGTAAGGTTTTTAAGAAGACACTGAAGACTTTCTTGTTTTATAAGTGCTTCGATAGTGTGAACTCGACAATAAATGAGCAATATGTCGTGTGAAATGCTGAATGCCTTGGAATACATATGATAAAATGAATGTGATGAGTAGAGAGTAGGATTCCCCTGCTGTATAGGACCAGAAAAGCAACCCTTAAAATTAGTAAGAGTATGAAACGGACGAGCGTAATTCTGGTTTGCTTAGGAAACAGGAATGATTTTAGTTTTAGGATCAGTGTAAAAGGGGAATTTATTCAGATCTTGTACTGGTATGAAACCGGCATTATTGATTATCTGTTGAGATGATTATGAAATAAAGAATGAGACCTTTCCATTTTATCCCCAGGAATCTTTCTACGACTACACTGACCTTTCTGTGGCATATGCTTTGCGCTATTGACCTTTGAACGTTTGATAACGTGTAGGTCAATATTTTTTTTTTAAGGTCTCTTACGTTAGAAATTTACGTTGGATATAAAACTCTGAATTTAGACCCCCCCCAAAAAAAAAAACTTGTGCATTCAGGCTTCGTGTGTGCTTGTTAATTATCATATCTGCTCCTTTCGTCCGCAAAACACGTTTGACCTCCTATCTCTTCCTGTGACTTTTATTTTCTTCGACAACGTCAGACGCTGTTGGGAGCAGCGCCCCCCGTCTCCCCTCCCGAGACAAGGGGGTAATTGTTGAGCAGATTGAGGGGTCAGCTGTCCCCTTATTTTGCGAAGCCCAGAGTCACCCTTTGCCCAACTTCAGGTAATCGGGAAAAGTTATTTTGTTTTGATAGGCCTTTATTTTCATAGAGCAGCCGCTCTCTCTACTATCTAACAACTGCGGGGTAGTTCGATCGGTGCAGTTGTAGAACGTAACTACTTGGGTGAGTTTCTCTAAAATGAACTTACTTATTGACTTAGGTAGTGAATTCATCTGAATGGAGGTTATTATATCAGTGTTAAAAATAGGGGCAGGTGGGTCAGAAAGGGTTAAAACCTTCCTTGAATTCAGATATTTTGTCAGTGATTAGATGCGTTGACAGAAAGATTTTGAAACTGGAGAGACTGAAGTTGTACATCCACAGCTTAAAGCTAAATTCAAGTTACACTGAATCTGTTGAGACCATTCACACTAAGAGCTAAAGACGCCTGCCCGGACAGTCTGATTTGAGTCAGCGTCTTCCCAATTTAAGTTTGAGCCAGCTCCTATATGCGCAGTCTCTGCTTGTGTGCCTAGGCAGTCCCTGCCTTTATGGATGCAGCCTCAGGCTGTATACAGTCGGCTGGTTATCTGTATCCCTACATTCCTAAAGGCCTGTATTGATTCAGCATAATCTTGAATATAGCAATTTCTCCTCAGATTCCATCGGTAGCTCAGTTCCGCGTCTACCCAATGACGACAAGATCACCACTGTAACCAAAAAGTCTGGGGAAGACTTCGCACTTCTGTGTCAGGCTCAAGCCTTCCCAGTGCCATCGTTTAGGTATTGTAGCACTAAGAACCTGATGTGAAATGTAGTATTTGGGTTTTTGTTAACATCATGTGGGTTAACATTAGATACTCCTGGGGGCAGTGCCTCCGCACTATCTCCGTGGTCCAGACAAGGGGGTCAATGTGTCATCAATTCTAGACACCTATAGGGTTCTCGATAAGGATTTGTTTTGAAATGTGAAACGAATTTTAAAGTAATTTAACTACTAATTTTGAAACGTACAAGAGGAGTAAGGGAAGAGTAGATGGTGGAGAAAGCAGTTCTGCTGTAGATGGTGGAGAAGGGAGTTCTGCTGACTGATGTAACCTTTTAAAATTGGGAAAGTTACATGAACCAGGAAAAACAGAAGTATGGGGAAACACCCTGAGCTATCCGGGAGCAGCTATTTGTTCCACTTCCAGAAATATTTCAGACAAATAAGTTTAATATTTACGTCAGGTCGTATTTGGTTGTTACGTTTTATTTTCTGTAATATTCAAAATAGATTGTGGTCTTTTCTGCTGGGAAATGGCTTATCTGCTGACTTTCAACTCTCATTTTGACTAATTGCCACTTGTTCCAGACAGCTAAGGTTTGTATACAATGCATGGGCTTATAAAGACTCTATACCCATTCCTTAATATTAGTTTGGAACCAACTTACACCGCAAGTGTAAAACCAACATACATCTTTTGCTTTAAGCCAATATAATTTCACCAGAAGCTTATAATCCTAACATTCAAGTGTAAAACAAACTTACCTCTATCCTAAAAATCAAAATAATTTAAATCTTGGGAAATAGGAAGCCGAAGGGAAATTCCAAATTCAGGCATCCAGTCTCCTATTGAAGAGTTTGTTTCAATTCTCGTCATGACTTTCTGCAGACTCAGTTGGCAGCTCGGCTCCAAGGCTTCCCACAGACGACAAGATCCACTCCGTGTCGAAGCCGGCTGGACTAGATTTTGCCATTCTATGCCAGGCACAGGCTTTCCCCTTGCCATCATTTAGGTAGATTGGACATAGTAATTCCTGTTACGCCTCACTCCGAATAAGTGGACCCTGTCTCACGTTGGCCTTTACTGCGCTCAGCGCTGCAAGATCCTATGTTTATTCCACCCATCACCTTTACATTCTCTCCCTACGCACTAGCTTTTTCCCTACTCGCCGCGCAGGGTTTAAACTTGAACATGTAGCTATTACCTTAGATGCTGCTGATTTTTACCCTAGATTACCTTTAAACTTTTCCAACTTCCTTGATTTTCAAGCTAGTAAAACTGAAATTACCTTACAAATATCACTACCTTAAAAATTACCTTGAAACCATGCAAA
>NW_027172084.1:77500-80000 GCF_036898095.1 Palaemon carinicauda | reverse complement strand
ATTTATAAATAAGAGATGGAAAACATCAGTAATGGGAACAAAAGTGACGAGGGGAGCAGGCTTTGGAACATCACATGAACTACTACTTTTAAACATCCGTATTAAATTTTGGACAGCCAGAGGAAGAATAAAGAACTAGTCAGTTATAATCTAGATAAACTGAGGAACGAGGAAGTAAAAACTGCCTTTAAAGTAAGAGTAGGAGGACGTTTTGAACCACTAATAGGACTCGAGACAACAGAGGAAAAGTGGCGTCGGGGACGAGACATAATTAAAGAGGAAGCCGACAGTATTTTGGGAAGGAGAAGGAGAGCAAAGCAACAGTGGGTCACAGAAACAGAGGAAGTATTGGATGCATGCCAAGAGAGGAGAGAAGCAATAAAAGACGAAGAATGAAAACCCATCCCAAAAAAAACAAAGCAAGTTATAGACAAAAGTGCAGAGCAGTGGACAATAAATGCAAAAGAGCAAAAATAAAATGGATATAAGACCTGTGTAAAACATGTGAGGAATGTTTCAGAAACGGCCATTCAAGAGAGCTATTCACCGCAGTAGACAGATTAACAAGGGGTTGGGAAAAACAATGGAATTGATGTAAGAGATGCAGATGGCAACAAGGTATCAGCAACGGCTGATGTTGAGAAGATCTGGAAAACGCACTACGAGGAACAACTAAAAGGAAGTGGAAGACGGGTAACTGGAGAAGATTATCCAGAACTAAGAGGAGAGCTATGGAACATAAAGGAAAAGCCAGATCTCCTGATAGAAGAAGTGGGAAAAGCTTTAAGAGCTATGTCAAGTGGGAAAGCACCAGAAATAGATGGAGTACCAAAGGAATTGCTTGAAGCTGGCGGTGAAATGGTAGAAAGATGGTTGTGTGATTTATGCAGGAATATAGTAGATGGAGAAGCAGCTCCAAATGATTGGATCGAAAACATTATAATTCCAACACACAAGAAAGGGGACACCACCTTATGCAAAAATTATAGGCCTATCAGTCTATTGCCACATGCTTATAAAGTGTAAGCAAAAATCATACAAAGTAGAATAGCAAGGCAAGAAGAGGAAATAATTGATGAGGGTCAAGCAGGATTCAGGGCGGGTAGAGGAACAATCGATCATGTATTCACCTTTTCACAAATCATAGAAAAATTCTGGGAGAAGGTAAAAGATCTGTATTGTGTATTTATTGACTTCAGGCAAGCGTTTGACTCCATATGGAGGGAAGGAATGATTAGGATTTTGAAGGAATGGGGATTAGAACCAAAAATACTGGAAACCATCAGGAGATTGTATTAAAGGACATTGGCTAGAGTAAGAAAAGGAAAATGTTTGACAGAAGAGTTCATAACCACTCGTTGGGTTATACAGGGTTGTCCACTATCACCACACCTCTTCAACCTATACTTGGAATGGGTTATGAGAATGACACTTGGAGATTATGAGGGTGGCATACATATAGGAGGGACAAAAATATCTAACATGAGGTATGCAGATGACATAGTGCTTTTAGCAGAAACTAAGGAGGAACTTCAGAGAGTGTTGAGAGTGGGGGAGGAGCAGTGCAGTAGGTATGAATTAGTGATAAATAGAGAGAAAACCAAAAGTATGAAAATTGGACGCCTGCGAGAGGCTTTAGAAATACAGCTATCAGAAGGAGAAGTTGAACAAGCCTATGAGTTTAAATATTTGGGAGTGTTTTTCACAGTAGATGGAAAGATGGAAAGAGCAATTCAAGACCGAATCTCAAGTGGCTAGAAATCATTTGGAAGGCTAAGAAGAATCTGGAAAGATAGAAATATATCCATTAAGTTGAAAATTAGGCTATTAAGACCAAGAGTAATCCCCACAGTGATATACGGTGCTGAATGCTGGATACTGAAGAAGAAAGAAGAGAAAAAGTTATCAGCCTTTGAAAAGAAATGTCTGAGAAGAGTCTGTGGTGTAAGATGGGAGGACAGAATTACGAACGAGAGAATGAGAGAAATGGCTGGTGTTAAGGACACAATTCTGATTAGAGTGGAAGATATTCAGAGGAGATGGTTTAGGCATGTACAGAGGATGGAAAAGGACAGATGGCCAAAGATAGTGCTTCATGGTCAAGTGGCCGGAAATAGACCGAGAGGAAGACCAAGAGATACATGGGTGAAAACCTTCAAGAAAGCAAATAGAGGCGAGACATTTCAGCAGTTGGCACAGATGCCATTGGATAGTAGCCTTCGGAGAGAATGGCGATATCAGAGGCAGGACACAACCCGGAGAATTCCGGACGGGATTTAGTGAGTAGTGAGTGATACACACACACACACACACACACACACACACACACATATATATATATATATATATAATATATATATATATATATATATATATATATATATATATATATATATATATATATATATATATATATATATATATATATACTGTATATATGTATGTATATATATGTGTGTATACACACACAACACACACACACACACACACACACATATAT
>NW_027172084.1:55000-70000 GCF_036898095.1 Palaemon carinicauda | reverse complement strand
AGTTTTGAACTATTGATCAGATAGGTACCTGACATACCACTTCTACTTTACTTTTTCAAATCAGGAATAATAATAAAGAAACAATGTTCAATCTATACGGCGAATGAAAATTTTTTAACTGATTAAAAAAAAATCTTGAATAAGATAATGGAGAAACCAGCGTAATTGCATACAGAATGTTATGAAGTTTTAAAAGGTGGAATAAAAAGGCAACAGTAAAAGTAACTTTTTTTCACTTTGACAATGATGTGACAAGAGAAAATATTTATATTGCCCCCCCCTCTCTCTCTCTCTCTCTCTCTCCTCTCTCTCTCTCTCTCTCTCTCTCTCTCTCTCTCTCTCATTAAACATGACTTGGACATGGAACTACGTAAGCACAAATGAGGTCAACATGAGAGAGGATATTTCCCTGGTCTAATCAACAACTCTGTAACAAATGCCTCAGCATAACACAGTTCTTTGAATGACCAGACTGTATTACATTGGATCCTTCCCTTTGGTTACGGTTCAGTTTTCCCTTACTTACACACACACCGAATAGTCAGGCCTATTCTTCACATATTCTCCTCTATCCTCATTCACGTAACAAGACTGAGATTAGCAAAAACTACTTTTCGTAAGTGGTTAACTACTGCGCTGTAATTTTTTAGTGGCTACTTTCCTCTTGGTCAAGGGGGGAGAGACTCTATACCTATGGTAAGCAGCTTTTCTAGGAGAGCACTCATAAATCAAACCATTGTTCTCTAGTCTTCAATATTGCCATAGCCTCTGTACCATGGTCTCCCACTGTCTTGTGGTAGATTTCTCTTGCTTGTGGGTACATTTGGGCACAATAATCTATCTTATTTCGCATTCTCTTATTTTGATAAAGTTCTTATAGGTTATGAAGGCAATATTTATTTTAAAGCAGTTACTGTTCTTGACACAGTTTTATTTTAATGGTTGATTACTTTCCTTAATTCCTTGTTTTCTTTCCTCAGTGGCCTATTTTCCCGGTTGAAGCCTCTATGCTTATAGTATCCTACTTTTATATTAGGGTTTTAGCTTAGCAAGAAACAAAACTAGTAATAATAATTTTTTAAACATCAATTTTTAGAAAAATATTCAGTGAGATAAAAACTAATATTTTTCTAATATTTTTTTCTTTATCATATATTTTTTTGTAATGTATCATATGTTTCAAATTAAATGTTGACATTGTTTCAACTCAATATATGTCCAAACACGGAAATTTATATCACAAATGTGTATATTGCTCTATTTGTATTTAGTCGTACTTTATTTCACTGAATAACAATGTTAAATATATTTCACTGAATAACAATGTTAAATACCTATCGTTTTCATGTGTGTTCAACAATATTTTATTAACTGAATGCTAAGGTGACCAACTACTACTACTACTACTACTACTACTACTACTATTATTATTATTATTGTTATTATTATTATCATTATCACTACTACAACTACTGCTATTACCACTACTAGCCTACTATTACTCATATTTCAGCTGTAGCTACTATTATTATTATTATTATTATTATTATTATTATTATTATTATTATTATTATTATTATTATTATTATTAAAGCCATAAAACAATAAAAAGCCATATCCATATTGGAACTGTAAGAAATGTTATGTGGATAGATAAACTAATTTCCCAGAAATAATGGAAAATGGAAAGTTTTATATAAAGAATACAGAACTTAATCTGTAAAATGAAAAGAACGTGTCTAGTAGCTAGTTCTAAAGGGTGGAAAGGAATGGAAGAATAAAGGAAATTTCTTATATTATCCTTCACGTCAGTAAAACTGTAAATACGATTTTTACTGCTCTCTCTCTCTCTCTCTCTCTCTCTCTCTCTCTCTCTCTCTCTCTCTCTCTCTCTCTCTCTCTCTCTCTCTCATTTTAAATATTCCTACTAAGTTTTAAGGAATAAAAAGATATTCTTGCAACATTCATACAAATGAATGATCCTTCATTGCAACATAACTCCTTGGGACATTTGTTCAAGTCTATAATCATGATTATTTAAAGGAGAGAGAGAGAGAGAGAGAGAGAGAGAGAGAGAGAGAGAGAGAGAGAGAGAGAGAGAGGGGGGGGGGAATACTTCAAGATCTAGTACGAATAATGCATACTTTCCATACCTGTATTTCTCTATTTATTTCATATGAAAATGCTATTTCACAGTTCTCTTATATACTGTATATTTTTGCCTGTAGTCAACCTTTGCTATAAATTCTTCAACGTTTAGCTCCATTTTCATCATCTGCATAAAGCTGCTGACTGCAAATACGCCATGCAAAGGAGTTTCATATTTGTTTTTCCTTTTTAACAATTATGAAACATTTTTATGTACTAACATTTCATTGCAGATGACCCTGGTAGTTTTATTGCCTTTTAGTTCCCTTGCTTCACGACTAAATCCTCTCTTGATTTTTGTTTTTATCATATGTTATGGTTTTTTATAGAATGTGACTTTATTATGCATCTGGCCTTCTACACTCCTTTCACAACCCCATTTCTTATGCCTTACTTTCCTGGAATATTGCTAAATTTACTGAGCCGTAAAAATCTGCACACTTGTCTAACTCCTGGTGGGAAATATACTGCTAATTCTCAGCCCTACATATCTAAACATATACTCCGTCACATAACGAAAACTCTTTATAGCTCTCTGCATATTACCTCTTATATCATTAATATGTATAACATCGGAAGAAGGCATTCAATTTCAGACTTAGACTCTACTTTGTTGAATTACCAACACATAAAGCCACACGCTATATGTACTAATATTCTTAGACATTATTTTAAAGTGGTGTTAAGCTAGCATCATAGTGTCATACATACTTTCTTGAAATTGGAGAATATATAATTGGACAAACACGAACACACATATTTATAAATATTTATCAATGTATTCTTATATATGTGTTCGTGAATATAATTGGTATCAAAATGGTGCAAAGAAGTTCCATTATTACTCAATATTTTGTAGGTCTTGATTGACTCTTGGCTGATCTCTGCCAGTCAATTAAATAAGTAACGCCACAAGCCGGGGTAATGAGTTGAGCATGAAACTAATAAATTTGTCTTTAAAAGAAAAAAAAAATGAAAACTTTTATATTCCTATAGAAGTTGGGCCTGTGAATTTTGGTACACATAACGCAAGGCCAAGAAGTTATATAGGAACATTCAAAACATATTTGATATATTTTTGTGATAAATATAAAGTTTACTAGGGCCTAATTATATTAATCTTGTAATTCTATTCATATATATATATATATATATATATATATATATATATATATATATATATATATATATATATATATATATATATATATATATATATATATATATATATATAAATTTCAGTAAGAAAGAAACACTATCATTGTGGTTGACTGAATAACTATTCATTATATGTAATGTAGCTACAATGTGGAGTTGAATCTCCTTCATAGAAACAAGGACATTAAAAATAATAATAATAATAATAATAATAAATATCAACATTTTGGTGTTTGCGGTGTCAAATGGTAGTATTATGTGCGAGAAAAATTATAACTTTTGAAGTGCCTTTCAGTTCTTTGGTGATAATAGCCTATGGCAGAACGTGTATTTAATTTTATACAAAGCTTTACGTGGATGGGAGAGTTTCAGCTTATTTCGTAATGTAGACAATAAATGAAGAATTTCAAGAAGATAAATTAAAATAAGCAAATATTAATTAAAGAAAATGGTAAGGTGTATGTTGAAAAAGAGGAGAGTCAAGTTGAAGCAGAAAAAAAAGAAAAAAAAAAAGAAAAAAAAAAAAATTTGCAATAGGAGAAGTAATATGTTTGACGTAATAGAAGAAATGTTTGACGTATGAAAATAAAGTAACATTCTAACTTGTCTGAATAGACCAGGGATTATTTCAAAAGTTAGAAAACTAAAAAGACGAATGGTTTATACTGCTCTTTTCGAAAACTCATTACGTGGTGAAAACGAAGGGAATTTGTGGAGTTTGAAGCTGAGTGAAAATATGATTAAGCATCCTTTTTTTAGGAAGGGGTTAATTTACAAGGAAATTTGTCGAGGTAACTTAGGAGGAAAACGAAGAAGAGAATAATCTAAGATAAAAGTTGAAAAAATAGAGGATTTCATAATTTCTTAATAAGATAACAATATCGATAAAACAACTCCCATTTATTAAACCTCGTTACATCAAGCTGCAATATTCAGAGACGTTACGGAAACGAAACCTTTGATAATCTGTCGGGTTAAATTCATTAATCATCGCAGCAGTTTCAGTTGTCGATGTTTACCTTATCCAGTGAGAGGTTGTGGCATGTTAATCATACATAAAGCTGTAATCAACAGATATTTCATTTTGATGCCAAGACAGAATGAATATATAACAACGTATGATCAATGATCATCAAACATCATAGTTTCTCCGTAAAATATATATTCAAAGGAGATATGATTTCTTGTTCGTAATACTCGGTAAATGGAGAGCACTACAATAAAGGGCTACATCAAATATTACCAATATCAGAACTATGTATAACAAAGTTAATTTCATACAAATCACGTGTAAAGTAGACGTTAAGTAATTTTACTTCAGGAAGTAACTGAAGTTTACACTTTCCCCGATCGTTATATGTTTTATATAAAACAAAATGAATGCCATTTTAAAATATTTGATTTAGGAAGCATATAAGCTCTCTAAATATAATAGTTATATTTAACAAAAAGAAAAGAATATAACAAAGTTGACGTAATCAATAAGAGCCAGAAATCCAGTTTTGCAATATTGTCAAACACCCTTGTTCCGAGTCCTTAGATTAGAAACTTGACAATTTTCTGGATAATAGAGATAAAGAGTAATTGTAATTAAAATCCTCTGATCGAGACATTTACTATTATACCTGGAAAAACATGAAGGATTCTCTCTCTCTCTCTCTCTCTCTCTCTCTCTCTCTCTCTCTCTCTCTCTCTCTCTCTCTCTCTCTCTCTCTCTCTCTCTCTCTCCTTGAGAATTACTTATAGGGCTGGGTTTAAATATACTACCTCCCTAAATCCAATATGCATCTGTTTATTAATCTAGAAAATCTTGTACTTATTTTTTGGTCGACCGCTGGAAGTTGCGGATGTGGTTGAGATTAAGTGAGGAAACTGAATACCAGTGCTGATTATCATCAAAGTTTAAGTGGTAAGACGAGTTAATGCTTTATAAAATTTTCATAAGATATATGCATATATATATATATATATATATATATATATATATATATATATATATATATATATATATATATATATATATATATATATATATATATATATATATATATATATATATGAATAATGTATTTATCAAATATGAATGAAACCAGAACACACGACCGCATATGATTGTTTCCTTTGTAAATAAAGGAACGCTGGGAATTGATGAGGTAACATATGATTCACTATCTGTTTCTGTAAAGCGAATAACACGGCTTGCAGGGTGAGCGGCGATGCCATATAAAATATTACCATCATGTTGTATGGTATATGGAGGCAGCATAACTTATACAATGCGAATATAATTAATTTATGAAAAATAATCGCTGATTATTAAAGCCCTTGTAATTTTCTTACTTTTAATAACAATAAAATGTATTGTTTCTTCTTAAATGTGGCAGCAATTATTTTTAACAGTTCTGCCACATCCTATCTCAGGCGTTAAGCTAACCCCAGGGCATAAATATGTCAAACAAATTATTTGTCCCTCAAGGAGGGTTAACCTCCTCGATCTCCTTAAAGACGGCTAAATCAAAACAGTCATTAAGGAGTCTGTCACCCTACAAAGAACATGAAAGGAAGTCCTTGTTCCCGCATTAGTCTTCGGCCACGTTTTATAGGATCGTGAAGTACTTTGACAAAGAAAAGACAAACCATGGACACGTTATGGATGTTAGAAAAACATTGAAACGTGCCTCGGAAGCAACAATGATACCAGGAAGGACAAAAGTAACGGGAGTGAGATTTGGCAACCCAATTTTCGTTGAACAGAAGAGCAGCAACCAAGAACCGTGACAAATTTCGGTGATTTTGACAAGAACGTTTGAGTAGAACAATTTTAGAGTTTTATCCAAGGAAGTTCCAACGTTTGACTCAATAACACCTTAATTATAAGAGAATATTGAGTTTAAAGGTTGCAGGGATTCTTTTCACAAAATTCTTCGTGAAATTTTCTTTCGATACAGCAAAGTTAATGGAAGAAAATTTCTACTGTAGAGAAAGGATGTAGCCTCAGCCATTTTTTATGAGAAATGAAAGCATTAAAAACCAGTGGCTATAATTCCTTTGTATTCTTGGAAGAAACTTAGATTGACCAAAACCACACCGTTGGGAAATGTTGGATTGGCATCCATTCAGAAAAAGCCACAGGTATTAAACCCGCTACTGGGAAAGGTAGTCGGTTAATTGTTCATGCTGAAACCGAACACGGTTTTGTTCCAAATTGTGAACTTGTTTTCAAGTCTAAAAACGATGGCGATTACCACAAACAAATTAATCATACTGTGTTGAAGGCATGGTTCATTTCCCAATTGATTCCCAATATACCTCCATCCAAATTGATAAACCACCTACTACATTCGATAGAAAAGCTATTATTAAAGACGGGTTTATCAAGTAAGGATCTGCTTACTATGGTAAAACAGCAGACGTCAAGATGGCCACGCAAGGACTAGATTGATATTATTGCGAGTAAGCACGGGCTCAAAGAGGTAAGACTTCCTCCATATCATTGTCAATATAACCCAATTGAAGCGATACATCAAGTTACACCGGAAAATTAGAAAAAAAATAATTTAACCATGCAGATACTCTTCAAAGGGATGACACTGCAAGAAATTTAGTCATCGTCAATTTTGTGGATTCTTTTGTTATAAATATATAGAATCATCGGATGAAGAGGATTTATAATGAAGAGTATCTAATTTATGTAATTCACTGAAATCATTAATGCTTTTCTTTCATTTTCAATGTAAATATCCATTCATTCTTTTCTTTCTTCTGTACTGTAAATATTCATTCAAGCTTTATTTAATATGTAATGCAGATATTTCTTTTTATTATTAATGTAAATATTAGTCTAGCTTCTAAAATAATTTACTTATACAAATAGAGAAATGTTATATATATATATATATATATATATATATATATATATATATATATATATATATATATATATATATATATATATATATATATATATGTGTGTGTGTGTGTGTGTGTGTGTGTGTGTGTGTGTGTGTATTTGCAGAAATAAACCTCTATAATACTGGCATTCTTGTGTATCGTTATCAATATGATATTCATGACCCAAAACTATCATCTATCTGTTTTGATAAATCATTACGAAGACTATGAAACACAAATTCATATTTCCATCAGGTATGAGTATGACACTCAAGCAACAGTATCTTATATTTTGAAGATGAAAACACGCTAAACCTAAGACAAAATATTCAAAGTAAATGGCAAAGCCAGAACTAAGTCTATAGAGAGAAGGCATGAGAATATAAAAAAAGAAAAATTGTCACGTATATTCCTAATAAAGATAATTGGGTGTCTATACTACGTATACTTAATAAGTTTAATTGTTGTCGATTATTCTTTGTGTAACCAAAATATATTTATGACACTATTAGAAACAGAAGATTATATGGGCGAATACAAAAAATAATCAACAGACTTACGATTTTACTTTTGAGATGATATTTTGTAATGTTTTAGGATGCAAGAAGAGGCTACTCACAAAACAGGTGAAGCGAGCAAAAGTTGTAATATATGGTCAAGTTAGTTTTCCTTTATATGTAAGAGTGGCCGCTAAATTAATATAAGAAATTGAAAATAAATTATGTAAGATATATCGATATTAGATTATGTTTATAATACGTGACAAAAAGTTGATTGAGGTAATGATTATATTGTCTATTGGATAGATGATAGAAAGTTGGGGAAAATGATGAGGACCTATAACAAAGAGCAGTGAAGGGGATTTTAGAAGGTATTAGAATCAGTGTCTAAGAAAAGATATATCTCATGCAAGATAGATGCAAGTAGTAAATTATATGAGGGGATTCAACTTCTTCCTGGTGAGCCGCGCTTGTAGTTGTATAAGCACCTGAAGTTATGGAAGATTTATGCACATTAGTCTCATCCGTGAACTGACGGTTAAAGCAATAAATTTAGAAAAAGAATGTGTTTAAGGTAGAAATTTGTTTCTTTATTTTCCTATTATAGCATAAACTACGAGTTTGTTGGTATTTTGGTTTTTAGAACAATAGCTTAAGTTTATCTATATTATACTAATTACCTTTATGGTATTTGATTCACCATTAACACTAAAAGCTGTTGACTTCCTTCAGTAGATAAAACTGAAACAAGATGTTTCAAAATACTACTTTTTAAATAAAATACAAAATTAGAAGTTACATTGCAGCCATTGTTACCAAAATAAGTTTATTTAAGTTTACAAAATGGTTTCGTGAGATGAAAGTATCAGTTGCGTTCATCACTCTCTCTCTCTCTCTCTCTCTCTCTCTCTCTCTCTCTCTCTCTCTCTCTCTCTCTCTCTCTCTCTCTCTCTCTCATACTTTTATTCCTAGAAGCAGCACTAACCTTGAGTAAGTTTATGTTAATATTATGAAGCAATAAAACCCAGGGGAATTCTCTTGCCTCACTTGCCTACCCTTAATAACCTCTGTCTTTTACGCACTAAGCCTCCAACATAGCCACCGAATACAGCGCCATTTTCTCATGGAAAATTACTTCTAATTTTCTGAGTTGTGAGATGAAGTGGAAAGAAGCACATAACACCAATGAAAGGGAAATTATAAATCGAATATTTTTCCAAACTTTTTTCTGTATAAGTAAGAGACCATATCGGATGTAATACAATGTAGATTTTCTAGTTTTAGTAGAAATATAAGTATGTCAAGCAAGATAATCAATACAGATCAGCTGTATTCTACCGCCCACAAACGCCCCCAACCCTAGGAAGCATGTCATGGACGGAGAGATACCATGGAAACCAACTCTTCGTAAGCGTTTACTGAATTCCTCAATACTACGACCATATAAAACTGAGAAGTCTATGAAGTTAATAATTTCCTTTGAAACTATGTTGTTCGACATACTCTCTCTCTCTCTCTCTCTCTCTCTACGGAGACAACTTATCAGTTTTACCATACATACGCAACACGATTCTCTAGGGTTTAGGTTGCCTTAGACTACAGGACGTCTCCATCCACTTCTAAAAGTTGAAATCATCTAGAGTGACCTCTATGGATGAATTGTACAGTTCTCGAACCGCAAATGTTAAAAATGTTGATTATGTTTATTGATGAGTTATCATTTATATATATATATATATATATATATATATATATATATATATATATATATATATATATATATATATATATATATATATATATATATATATATATATATATATACGTATATATATATATATATATATATATATATATATATATATATATATATATATATATATGTATATATATATATATATATATATATATATATATATATATATATATATATATATATATATATATATATATATATATATATGTGTGTGTGTGTGTGTTAGAATAGGAAATGAGGTGAGCGATTGGTTTCCGGTGAGAGTGGGGCTGAGACAGGGATGTGTGATGTCGCCGTGGTTGTTTAACTTGTATGTTGATGGAGTGGTGAGAGAGGTGAATGCTAGAGTGCTTGGACGAGGATTAAAATTGGTAGGCGAGAATGATCATGAATGGGAGGTAAATCAGTTGTTGTTTGCGGATGATACTGTACTGGTAGCAGACACAGAAGAGAAGCTTGACCGACTAGTGACAGAATTTGGAAGGGTGTGTGAGAGAAGGAAGTTGAGAGTTAATGTGGGTAAGAGTAAGGTTATGAGATGTACAAGAAGGGAAGGTGGTGCAAGGTTGAATGTCATGTTGAATGGAGAGTTACTTGAGGAGGTGGATCAGTTTAAGTACTTGGGGTCTGTTGTTGCAGCAAATGGTGGAGTGGAAGCAGATGTACGTCAGAGAGTGAATGAAGGTTGCAAAGTGTTGGGGGTAGTTAAGGGAGTAGTAAAAAATAGAGGATTGGGCATGAATGTAAAGAGAGTTCTATATGAGAAAGTGATTGTACCAACTGTGATGTATGGATCGGAGTTGTGGGGAATGAAAGTGATGGAGAGACAGAAATTGAATGTGTTTGAGATGAAGTGTCTAAGGAGTATGGCTGGTGTATCTCGAGTAGATAGGGTTAGGAACGAAGTGGTGAGGGTGAGAACGGGTGTAAGAAATGAGTTAGCGGCTAGAGTGGATATGAATGTGTTGAGGTGGTTGGGCCATGTTGAGAGAATGGAAAATGGCTGTGTGCTAAAGAAGGTGATGAATGCAAGAGTTGATGGGAGAAGTACAAGAGGAAGGCCAAGGTTTGGGTGGATGGATGGTGTGAAGAAAGCTCTGGGTGATAGGAGGATAGATGTGAGAGAGGCAAGAGAGCGTGCTAGAAATAGGAATGAATGGCGAGCGATTGTGACGCAGTTCCGGTAGGCCCTGCTGCTTCCTCCGGTGCCTTAGATGACCGCGGAGGTAGCAGCAGTAGGGGACTCAGCAGTATGAAGCTTCATCTGTGGTGGAAATGTGGGAGGTTGGGCTGTGGCACCCTAGCAGTACCAGCTGAACTCGGCTGAGTCCCTGGTTAGGCTGGAGGAACGTAGAGAGTAGAGGTCCCCTTTTCGTTTTGTTTCTTGTTGTTGTCGGCTACCCACCAAAATTGGGGGAAGTGCCTTTGGTATATATATATATATATATATATATATATATATATATATATATATATATATATATATATATATATATATATATATATATATATATATATATATATATATATATATATATTCATGCGCCCATATGCTTGCGAGTCCAGCCTTGCTTAGGGAACTCTTCACGTACACATAAGAAAATAATCGTAAGGTCGCCAGTCGGCAATAACATAAGGAATACCGACAAAATAGATATATTTGAAATAATACTTAAATAAAGATTAATAAAAGAGGAACACATCCGAAAATTGCTTCATATTTCAAGTAAGCCACGTGGCTTTGCCTGGAGCAGGATTGTCACGTGCTCGCAGTGAGTTAGTAATAGGCCGTGGAAGGTTCTTAGCATCACAATCTCATTCCCTGGAAAGAGAAATAGATTAGATTATTAATCGCTCACTTACTTCTACAGGCTGGGAAGACAATGAAATCCTCTGCTTAAAACCTTTATGCAAATTAAATGAAAGTGCAAACTTGGGAATTTGAACACTACTCATGGGAAACAACACTATCACAGTGTGAATTAATTAAGGTTAGGAGCAACAACACAAGTTGTTGGGATACAAGGCTGGGATGACAAAGGTTTAGTAGGTAGGATCTTTCTTTAAAGGATAAAAGGAAAAAATGGGATGTGATAAGGAAGGGATGGAAGGTTGGGTAATGATGATGAGGATCTCAAAATCAGACATTTTACTTTAGTAAAAAGGACTCTGGTTCCTCCCTCGTGGAGGATATGTCACAGGTCCTGCCTCCCTGATGTCTTCAGGGCGATGAAAGGTGATGGTAATCTCAAAGATGTTGGTTAGCGAAGAGGTGATGTTCCTCTCATGGAGGCTTGTTAGCGAAGAGAGGTGATGTTCCCCTTACGGAGGTTTGTTAGCGAAGAAAGCAACCCAGTTGTTCCTGGATCGACTTCACTACACTTGGCCCCCAATTGGGGGTGTAGGGGGAATTATCCTGACCTCTGTCCTATTGGTCAAACCTTGTCATGTGTGTTGACACCCCCATCAATAGGCCTCCTGACTTCTCCCGGATCCTTTGAGGTGGCGTTTAACAGCCACGTGGTTTGAGACCTCACAGGAGTAGGCTAGTGGAGGATGGTGGCCGGGGGGGGGGGGGGAGGGGGGGGGATTTGAGACTCTACGTAGGGACCCAAACTTGTGCCCTGTCGACCCAGTCCTTGCCAGTGGGGTCTTTGTTTGAAAAAAGGAGGCGCAATTACCGCCATTAATAACAGCCCCCCATTTTAGCAGAGATTTTGTCCTAGAACGGGACAAGAACTCTGCAAGCAGGGTCTGAAGCCACTAACCTTAATGATTCCTCCCTCAGCGAGTCTCACCACGATAATGAATGAATTTCTAAGCTGCAACTAGGGTCATAATTTCACGTTATTTTGATAGTATATTAACTTTTAGCTGCCGCATAGAAATAAGCATGTGGTTGTGTGGCAAAAATCAAAAAATATGAAAAAGGCAATAATAGTTGAAGTTAAGTGACCTAGTGCAGTGGGACATTAAAATTAAAACAAATTGACATATCATATGTAAAAATGATAAAATAAATACATAAAAATAGATTAAATGCAAATACTAAGGCCAAAATGGCTCCTGAAGTTTATCTACCTGGGGAGACACCAAGGCCTTATTAATATTTTTCCTCTACAGCCTAGATTAAATGACTGACTATGAATAAAGGATAGGGATATGGCACTGTGCACTAAGAACTAAAGCCGGGAGAGTACATCTGTCTCATCTGAGCTCTTTAGGCACTTGACCTTCCAGTTGTAGTTCTGGAGGTCTATTGCCCCACTTCATGAGCCCTTTATTTTTCTTACGTAGCTCAGTCAAGTAGGTTGCTGGGTTATGGTCCGTTAGGACTGTCAGTGTAACTCTTGGTCCGCATGATTGGCATTGTCACACCTAGTTGTCACAGCTTTAAGGTAGCGCGTGAAACGATCGATCATTGCTAGTCAAAAACAATACCTGCGCTTACTCCTGGTCAGGGAACCCACATACCCCACCACTACACCATGAAAAGGAATACTTATTCCAGCCTTGTCCGAGTAGGCAGGTGCCCTGTAGTCTTCCAGCCTCTCGTCCAAATGCTGGAACCTGATGAGCTCTGCCTAGCTCCTTGGGGTGTCGGGACTGATGGGTGGTTCCCCTCTGGCTTTCTCTGAGACCTCTGGCCTGGTGGTTGATGCAGCCCTATCGCCAGTGGTGGTCACTAGCAAAGCTTCATCTGAATGAACTTCTAGAGTACAAGGCTCAGACTCATTGCTGAAAAGGGGGGACTATTGGGCCTCCTCCCGTAGCCAAGCTACCTCACCAAGGTCAATGTTACCTAGCCAGTCGTCTTCCCCTGCAGGTCGCGTCCTCACAGTTTTAGGCTAATACTTGGCAGCCTTCTTGCACCTGAGGGCCACTCGCTGTACTGCCTTCATGGGATCTTAACTAAAGCGCAAGTTGTAGCCCTCATGTTTGAGATCACTCTTTGCCCCTAGTACGCACTTCCTATGGAGCTGGGCCGTGCTTATCTGGAACTTCACTGTAGGGAGTTCTTTGGTGACTCCTTCAAGGCACTGGACCTCCCCGCAGTTGTCCTGCTAGACTTTGGCACCATTAGGTTGAGGTAGCGAGTTATTGAGTTGGAATAAACGAGCGTTTCTTTAATTCATACGCTCTCGCTCTTTCTCTCGCATACTGCATCCTTTCTTGCTTTGTTCTTCTTCGGGCATTGGCTTCATCCGTGAGTTCCCGCACACACCTTCGCAATGCCTCTCCCTCATAGCTATGTCATTCTGCCAAATCCACATATGCACAGATCTCAGCAGCACTTATTTTACTAAATTCTTGTGGATACTGCAACCAGAACTAACTCAATAGCACAGGGTAAGATGTTGACCGTTAAAGAAATTGCACAGAGGGGAAAGACGCTGTAGCCTTACGCACGAGTCTCATGGAAGGAAGGATGAACAGGGAGCTGGGTAAAATGCACAATGGCTGTAAAAAATTACTATCAAGAAAGAACTATCACCAAATAGTAAGCCTTGCAAGTAATTGAGCAGGAGCCTAACTTGAAAAACAGGGAGCACACCAATGGGTGCGTGCGCAATGTGTCCAAAACAAGTAACGTTATATACAAAACTGTGCTAAACAATAAAAAATTAAATCGTAACTATGGGTGACCCTCTATGCTGGGCAAAATAAAATGGAATCACAACTATGTGTGACCCTATATGCTAGTCATAAAAAAAATTAATCACAACTATGGGTGAACCTCTATGTTAGTCATAAGAAAAATGGAATAACAACTATGGGTAATCCTCTATGCTAGTCATAATAAAAATGGAATCACAACTATAGGTGAATATCTATGATAGTCATGAGAAAAATGGAATCACCAAAATGGGTGACCCTCTATGCTAGTCATAAGAAAAATGGAATCACAACTATGGGTGAACCTCTATGCTAGTCATGAAAAAATGGAATCACAACAATGGGTGAACCTCTATGCTAATCATAAAAAAATGGAATCACAACTATGGGTGACCCTCTATGCTAGACAAAATAAAATTGAATCACAACTATGGGTGACCCTATATGCTAGTCATAAGAAAATAGAATTACAACTATGGATGAACCTCTGTGCTAGTCATACATAAACAATGGAATCTCCACAATGTGACCCTCTGAGCTAGTCATAAGAAAAACTGGAATCTCCACGATGTGTGACCCGCTATGCTGTTCATGAATAAAATGGAATATCTACGATGTATGACCCTCTATGCTAGTCGTAAATAAAATGTCATCTCCTCGATGTTTGACCCTCTATGGTAGTTATAAGAAAAAATGGAATCTCCACGATGTTTAACCCTCTATGCTGGTCATAAGTAAAATCGAATCTCCACGATGTGTGACCCTCTACGCCATTCATAAGAAAAAAATGAAATATCCATAGTGTGTGACCCTTTATGCTAATCATAAAAAAAGGGAATTACACTTACGAGGAATCCTCTATGGTAGACATGAGAAATGGATTTGTACAAATGTGTGGGTGCGTTCCTCCAACACCACCACTTGCAACTC
>NW_027172084.1:15000-40000 GCF_036898095.1 Palaemon carinicauda | reverse complement strand
AAACGAGCTCACCACAGCCCTCAAAAATCTGTATCCATATGTCAATTGCAAGTTTATATTAAAAAATCCTTCAAATATTGGCAAACTTTTCAGGTTTAAAGACACCCTCCCGGAGTTGATGCGGTCCTTCGTTGTTTACAAGTATACTTGTCCAAAATGTAATATTGGAAACTATATCGGGTCTACCCGACGATTACTGAAGGTCCGCATCGATTCCCACAGGGGTGTCAGTCATCGAACTGGTTCCATATTAAAATCCAATGAATAAGAAATCACTCAAACTCATGTAAAACTCATATACAATACAACCATTTCGAAACTCTTTCCCAAACATCCATTTGCCTTCCGCTCCTTCTCTTGGAATCTCTTAACATCAAGAAACTTTCTCCTTCCTTATATAACCAAACCATCTCCACACCATTACATATTGCCTAACTGCCATTAACTTCCATTCCTTGTTGATCTATTATGTTTTGTTCATAGTTAAAGCCTTCTCCTTAAGAATTTTCTTAAATATTATTATAGTTTTCAGCCACATCTCTTGACAGTAAGTTCAACCATTCATTTATATTATGTATATTTCTGTTTTTTGACATTCCATTTTGATCACAAGTTTTTTTTATTAAAATAATTGTAAAAGACCTCGGTTACCCACATGTTTTTATATACCGTCTAGGTTTCTGTATTTTTATTCTTTTAACCGTTTTTTAATATTTTATTTTTTGATACCAAAGCAATTTTAAGCAAAAAATGTATCATTAATTTCTAATGTAAATAAAATTACGTGTTTTATGTAGCTCTGATGATGGGAATGGATTCCCAAAACGTTGGTGTAGAATAAATATGTAAGATGATCCGAAGTCTTCTTGCTGTCCTCTTCATCCTATATATATATATATATATATATATATATATATATATATATATATATATATATATATATATATATATATATATATATATATATATATATATATATATATATATATATATATCCTAATCCTTGTATGGAAAATATATCTTTAATACAATGAGATTAATGATATTTTTAAGAGGTATATGACTGTCACAAATTGTAGAGCGTGGTCACTGAACTCTGTTATAGGTGACATGTGCCAAGTTTCATAAGGTAATATGTTAAAAACCTATTGGTGACCCTATATTCCATCGCAGTGGAGAATTCCAAAAGATCTAGAAATTCAGCATATGGACAGAGAGACATTGCATTTCACTTGCCAAGGGTTAAATAATACCACTCGAGCAAACATAAGAGCAAGTGGGTAATCGTCTGAGAGCATCTGGCTATGTATAGGGTATTTGAAAACCTTTATGTAATAAAGTAAAAAAGTTCATGTCCCGAGGTCTCATTATCCATTGATATGGGAGATATTTGATGCTAAGTGTTAAAATACTTCTACTTGTGCATGCTGTGTGCTCTGAGAAAAGTTGCTCTTTAAGCTGGTAAAATAAAAGTTCAAGATGCCTAGATACACAAGGACTAACATTGCAGACACTGCTGCAGCAGGAGATGAAAACGAAGGAGCAGTTGCATATGGTGATGTCAATAGAGATTATACACAAGAACAACAAATGCAGGACTTACAAAAAAGGTTAGATAACCTAGCTGAGTTAATGAAGGGATTATCTGTTGAATTAGAAGAGGAGCGGCGTGCAACCAAAGCATATCTAGCGTACACAAAAGAAGTTCAATCGCATACAAGTGGGAGCACAGATGCACAGTCGAGTGAAGATAAACAAAATGTTGTAGTTTGAGCATCGCCAAACCTCCAGGCAAGTATTAGGCCTTTTGATGATTAGTAGCCTAACGAAGGGTCTCAATTAATTGAAGTGTTTTTTGAGAGACATTGAAGTAGCCATATATGGGTGGTAAGAAAGAGAAAAAGAAATTCAAGTGATTAAGTTGTTGAAAGATGCTCCAGGAATGGAGTTAGTGTGTTAGCCTCAATACAGTTTAAGAAGTACTTCTGAGATAAAATGACTTTTAATTGAGAAATATAGCTTACCTGATGCGAAGAGAGGGGACATGAAAGAGAATTACAAACCCAAAATTTGAAAGGACGAGACAGTTCTTGGTTTTGCAACTCGCATTTTCAAGATTGTGATTCGTTTGCTAGATGGAGAGCTAATCTCCCAGAGGGTGATGAAAAAGCAATTGCTCGTAAACATATTCTCAGATTAGTAAACCCTTATTTATGTGGTTATTTGTTTGAAAATAATCGCTTGTTAGCAGACGTAGTGATGGTGATACAAAAAAATCTAGACAGTTTGCCAGAAGAAAAAGTGATTGAGAATAACTGGCCCAATTCCAAAAAGGTATCAGTCATAAAAGGCACTCCCACACCCCCAAAGCGGGAGAGGGGAGAACATAGTCAGTAGGTGAGAAGACTCTTCAGATGTTGGCAGTGTGAGAGAGAGGGGCACCAACGAGTGGCGTGCCGCACCTAAGGATCCCCCCTCTGTTACACTTGTCAGGCCTACGGTCCTCTATCTCGAGAATGCTTGGCAAAAAACGACGAGGGCGGGGGGGCTGTGGCACACAGACACCATCCCCCACCCTACCTCCGAGGAAAAGTAGAAAGGGGAAGGAGTAGATGATGGAAATCGATATCCACCCCCAGCATGACAGCAGAAGCAGCAGCCAAGGCAGCAGTGAAAGTGACTACGATGGACTCGATAGAGCAGGCACTGCGACCTCCCTTGGTACCCCCGACATCAGCCCTGCCGCACTAGGGACAGGAGCAGGGGTCTGAGGTATTACATGCTAGATCGTTTGCACATGCCCCACATATCCTAATATGTGACTAGGAATGTCAGGGTTGACCTACCAGATAAGTTCATTCGAGTGCTGATCGACACAGGAGCCAGCGTTTTAGTTATTGAAAAAGAAGTCTTCTCAGATCCACTACATTTAGCAGCATCCATCATCCTCGACAAGCCAGGAGGAAATAAACTGCATGCAAGGCATACAACGAGCGTCAAGTTTGAGGTTGAATCCGTAAAGTTTACACAGGCCTTTTTTTGTCTTGCCCACTTTGGGAATTCCAGGAATAGAGGCTATACTGTGGTTAGATTTTATCAGAAGTAATCAAATGTATTTTTGCGGGGAAAAAGACCAAATAGCAGTTAAAGCAGGAGTGTGCATTTTGCCGGTAGAAAGTAATGAGATATTAAGTGCTTGTCCAAAAAAGGATGGACAACTAAGTGAGATAACAGCTGTACCGAGAAGAGGAGAAGTATTGTTATACACTTACAAGTATATCATTGACCGAGTGTCAGCCTCTCCCGGAAGGAAACAAGGTTGTAGTTATATCTGATGACAATTGGGCTCACGTAGTTTTAGAGGGCTTGTCAGAAATAAAAGAAAACAGAGATGACATAGCGTTAGTTAATTTGTCAAGTAAAGGAGTTGTGTTAGGAAGTGATTCTGCGTGTGAATTAGATATGTGAAATTGCTAACGATGGAATCTTGGAAGCCACAACTCCAGCCCGCAAAGACTACCGTACTCAAAACTTGATTATGCAAGCGCGAATACTATTTCTGCTAGAGTATCAACCTGTAGTTAGTAACATTGTTCATAATTATTTCGATGTAATCGCAATTGGAGACAAGCCACCCAGGAGGATTGATTGATTTCCCTTTATCACTGAAACTGGACAGTCGGAGCCAATCAGGTCAAGACCATATAAGGTATCCATTCATTTCTAGGGAGAAATAGATAGGGAAATTAGTAAATTAAGGGAACAAGGGATAATATAGGAGAGTGAATCACCCTGGTCTTCTCTAATCGTAGCTGATAGGAAAGAGGATGGCTCAGTAAGATTGTGTGTTGATTATAGAAAGTTGAATTCCGTCACTAAGGATAATACATTTCCATTGCCCTCGATCGGAGAATTACTTGTGAAGGTACTGGGTAGTAATTATTTTACAACTATTGATTTACAATCTGGGTATTATCAAATACCCATTTAGTAAGACAGTAAATGTAAAACGGCATTTACAATTAACGATCAACTTTTTCAGTTTAATTTTCTTCCATTCTGTGTTAAAAATGTTCCAACTCATTTTTGTAGAGTAATGATGGCAGTTTTGTCTCCCTTAATTGGCCATAATGTTCTTGATTATTTAAACGATATCATAAAAATAAGGAAAACCGCCGAAGAACATATTAATATTATTCGTAAAGTTTTAGAAGCATTGCGATGTAATGGCATAAAATTGATTTTTCATAATGTAAAATTCTCTCTAAACAGGTCTATTTTTTAGGCCATATAATAACCGCACAAGGTATCTAACACTGACCCAGTAAATTAGAAGCTATTAGAGATTTCCCCAGGCCACATACCCCTAAGAATGTAGCTGGGTTCCTTGGCCTCGCTGGGTATTACCGTATATTCATAAGAGGTTTTGGAGAGATAGCAAGACCCTTTGATGCTTTAAAGAAATAAAAAAAGTAATAAATTGGTCGGTGGAAGAAGAAAGGGCCTTCAATTATTTGGAAGTTGCCTTAACTAGCAAGAACTTACTCGTATATCCAAGATTTGATGTCGTGTTTTTAGTGACAACAAATAAGAGTAGTGTAGATATTGGTGGCATAATTTCTCAACGAGATGATAAAGGTAGAGAGCAACCCATTTGTTTTGCTTCCAGGGCATTAAAAGGGTTAGAAAAGAATTAAAGTACATTCAATCAAGAGGCATAGGATATTCGTTTGGTTCTAGAGAGGCATCGGTTCCTTTTATTAGGTCAGTCGATTGAGTTGCTAAGTGATCATCGCCCCTTACGTGATATATTTTACAAAAGTGACAAGCAAGATGGAATGAAAGATTGTTAGATTTTAACATAAAGGAGTTACACCACATAGAAAGTAAAGCTAACAAGGAAGCAGATGCCCTCTCTAGAGGTGCAGTAATAGGTGTAACAACTAGGGCACAAAAGAGGAACGAAGAAAGAAACCAAAATATTGAAGGCCCGCATCAAAATAGAAAATGGGATGTGATTCACGCGAGCAGCAATCAGAAAATAAGATCTGCAAGTGAGAGAGAGAGAGAGAGAGAGAGAGAGAGAGAGAGAGAGAGAGAGAGAGAGAGGGGTGGAACTAGTGACCGTGAATATGTGTGGGTGGCCGAGGACACACCAAGGGGTGTACAGAATGAGTGCCCCGTTATTGCAGGTGTGATTGACTTGGGAGGTTGGGACATAAAGGAAGTCCGAGAAGGAGAGAAAAAAAAACAGTATGGAAAGAGTGCTGGCAGTGATTAAAGGGGAATCGGAGAGTTATCCATCATTTCTGAATTTGCCTCGTGAGAACTTTTTTTTTTATAGAAATTGGTATTTTATATTGTGCTCATAAGAAGAGGGCAGGGGAATTTTGTGCACGGGTAGTTCTTCTTCCATCTTTAATTAATCGAGCCATCCACATTCTACATGCAAGTCTGTATCCAGAGCGTTTAGGGATTGATAGAACGTTACGGAGAGCACGTGAAGCCTTCTTTTTGTTAGGAGTAAAAAAAATTTATAAATTATTATATAAAATATTGTCATGCTTGTAACTGTTTCAAAGAACGTAAAAATACTGTATCGGAAGTCAGGAAGTGGCCTGTGATTCCTATTAAATTTTATTGGGTCCATATGGATGTGGTAGGACCATTTCCTACTGGTATAAAACAACATAAATAAATATGTGTATTTGTGAATGCATTTACTCGTTATACTCATACTTATGTAATGTTGGATAAATCAGCAAATTCACTCGATCAGGCACTGTGCTCTTTCAATACTAGGTTTGGTTGTCCAAAAATTTTTATTAGTGATAATGGACTCGAGTTTATAAAAAAAAAAAAAAGTGGTAAAATTAGTCACGGACTTGATGAAAATTTGACACTTTTCATTGACTGCATATAGGCCTTCAGCTAATGTCTTTGTGGAATCATATAATAGGGAAGTGATTCGAATTTTACTTACTTAGTGACTGATGACCCCCTTCATTGGCACGCCATACTTCTTACAGCTGACCTAGCTTTGAGCATTGCATATACTGTAATGCCTCGCTCAGGGACACGCCTTTCTTTTTATTGGATGGACAGGATCCTGTGTTACCGTAAATGGTCCTGATTAATTCGCAACAGTTGCCAAATTATTCAATTGAGCAATACAGTGTCGATTTACTAAATCTTTTAAGAAGATTAATGAACACCACTGAAATTATTTTGAAAATAGCCAATGAAAAAGACAGCTCAAAGTATGATAGCCGGTTGAAAACCGCGCCGGTAAAAGTATTTGTGGCTGATCGTATGTATTTGAAGTAATTACAACCACGAAACACAAACTAAATCCAGCGTATTTGAGTCCATACCGAGTAAAGATGGATATATCTAATACAGTAGGTGCCTGTCCTTTGAATATTTTTTCAATATTATTACTGTTGAAAATCGCTAACACCTACTGTATATTTTGCTGTCGAGCGCCTCAGCAATTCTCGAGTAGAACAACCTTCGCAGTACTGTTATTGATGATGATGCTCGCAAGGTTAAGTAAAGAGGTATATGAACGTTACAGCCCAATATGCCGGGACTTTAGTGTCTGTTTTATAGCTCTCCAGGAAAGCTGTTATAGGTTAATTATTTGCTGATATACAGTGCATATCTATATGTATTTTTCCATTTTTTCAACTTTTATTCTACAGACATCATCTTGAAGGAAATTGTTTTATAATTTTCTATTTTTTTTAATTTGTTCTAATAATTATTACAACTATGATAACGGTATTAACAAAAATAACAAGGTAAGTAACAGTAACGATGGCAATAATAATGATGACAATACGAGTTATGATAACATTAGTAATAATTGTAGCCAAAGCCACAGTGGGTAGCAATTATAGAATTTGTAGTAGCAATACCAATATAAGTGAGTGCATATTTTTAGGCTTATATGTATAAAGAATAATCCTTTTTTTCAAGGCATAGGAGATATTTGTTCGACTTAAAAGGTCTATGAATGAAAAAGTAAATGCCACGCAATTACACTTAATAATTTTGAAATGTGTCTGAGATGTATAAAAAGCTTGATTCATTACTCCCTATCTCCGTAGAGAGAGAGAGAGAGAGAGAGAGAGAGAGAGAGAGAGAGAGAGAGAGAGAGAGAGAGAGAGAGAGAGAGAGAGAGAGAGGATAGGAGAGATTGGTAGAGAAAGAGAATAAGAGAATACTTAACATTTTACTGGACGGCTTAATAGACCTGAAACCTAGTAAGCTTGCGTCAAAGATAAGATCGAATGAGCGAATACAGAGCTTTGCGCGCCACTTAGAATCTTAGAATCAGTATAGTGTCAAAAACACTGTTAATTACTTCGTGTTTTACTAGGTAATTGAGTCGTAGTTAATGATCCATTGATTTATTAATTGAAAATGAACACACATATAGACATTGTAAATGCTTTATGAATTGACCAGAATGAAGAATATAAATCAAACTATTTGTGCATATCTACATGTTATTGTGACTCCTCTGATGATAAAATTAAGGTTCCTCAACTCGAAAATATTTCTGTGAGCTTTAACTGTAGCATGTTGTTCTATCTCTATTAGGCGATTATTAGAAAGAAATAGTATATTTGGAAAACGGTTAAAGTATTGCTGTGATAGTAAAAAACATCAATCACTAACGAAGGAATGTTAGGAGATGATATCTTGTTATTCCTGGACATACTCTTTTTCATCAAAATAAAGTGGCATTGGCTGAAACAATCAACCGAAGTTTTGAGATGTTACACAAAAGTGTTGCAACATCTGACCTGTAACTGCATCCTACAATCAAATCTTAGCCTGCGATAAACCCTTTCAGTGGCATTATTGAAATCGTGCATGCTGTTGACTGTTTGCAGACCAACATCATGTTACTAATGCTTGCGCATTGACTTACCAGGAAAATTGAGGGTTTAAAACAGGAAGACTTGAAAAAAAAATCAAATGTTTTTTTCCTGTTAAGAAGAGTTCGGACCGATGACGATACCATTAAGAATTCTTTTTTCCTTATCCTGATCTATACTTACAAACGTAAACAAATAGACACCCATATGCACCAACAGACACGCACATATATATACACTTATATGTGTGTGAATGCGTGTGTGTGTGTGTGTGTATATATATATATATATATATATATATATATATATATATATATATATATATATATATATATATATATATATATATATATATATATATATATATATATATACAGTAAGTGTGTGGGTGCTTGTTTACATGCGGAGCTTGTATTAAATAATCATGAAGATTTAATTTTATTATTGTTAACTGACTGTTGAAAAAATGGGACTGTTGTTGGCAATGAAGAAATGTATATTTTTTGTATACCTAATACCCTTCGAAATGGTTGCTTCTCTGTTCGTGATTTTCATAAAATCATATTCCAAGTACTTAATCAAGTCAATTTATTATTAAAGTGTTATAAGAATATCTAAAATCAGATATATTTGCGAAAAAAAAGGAATAAATTTTGATTAAACTGTCTTGTTACATAATGAAATATGAATAGAGCTTTTCATGATCCATTTCAAGGATATAACGCTTAAGATAGTATTGTCAATATCAGATCCATTTAGATGATTTTAACTTGAAGAGAATTATAATAATCAGCTTATATAATTTTTCTTGGATTGAAGTTGATATCATCAGCCAGGTATCCAGTTATCTTTAGGACATCCTACGAGGATTTCTATCAATAACTCGGTAAGTTACCCTCCATCCTGTTAGTCATGTCTTGCCATGATCGTTTTTCATACCAACGCTTACAACACTGAGCGTAAATATAACTGTTGCACTCGGTATTGTGATTAAAACTACTGAATTTACAAAAAAAAATTCTTTGCTGCTGAATATTCTGCATAGTTTCTTTTCTAGAAGTATTTTCTTCACAGTTTTCAAAACTTTATGCTAGACGTGTTTTCACCAACTTGAAATGTAGTGTTTAAACAAATGAGTCATAAACTTCCAGTTTCCTGACATCAGACTAAGAACATGTAGATATAATTTAGAGATTCTTTCGTAGGTATCAGATTTTGACTATTCTACGACTATGTAAAAAAATATTTGAATTTCTTTTTAATTGGCTAAAAAGAAAAAAACAGAAAATCCCGAACACAATATTACAGTTATTTTTCTTTTATAGTTTTCATTTATAGTTTTCATCCTTAAACATTTGAGCGTGATTATATCTTAAAGTCTCTGGAGTTTAAAGGTCGATCATGAATGTCAGAGGTAGGGGACAGTGATAATGTGCAAAATAGGATAATGCTCTATAGACTTATTATATATACATTTGATCAGCACTCAAGCCCCCTCGCCACCCAAGCTAGGACCAAGGAGGGCCAGGCAATGGCTGCTAGTGACTCAACAAGTAGACATTTAGGCTCTCCATAGGTCACAATGTTGGTGAAGGTGCGGACATTTTGAGAAACTATTGAGGTTGAGCGGATCAAGAACCTCAGTACAACAGTTTGCCGAACTGGGAAGTTTCCAATAGGCTACCACAATCCTTTCAATGAAATAAGCATAGTTCCAGTTTAGTTTTGTTCTTTTTGTTTCATGTTTCTTGCATTGACTTGTTATACCTTTGAAATGTTGTATCTTGACAAGTCTATGTTATTAAGCTATAAGTGAAAACAGTGTTTTACTTTTTACCATGTATTTATAAATGTTTTATGAGCATTCGTTAGCGGTAGAAAAATAATGAGGACACTGGTTTGGAAAAGACATCTGATAAAGGATATGTTTTTGGGTACATGTAGGACCTGTCATAAATGAAATAGGTACTTAATATATAAATTAGTAAGATGAAGAAGGTTCATACACTTCATTGTGTTCATGATTATAGCCAATTCTGTATGGAACTTTTTTCAGCGAAAGAAATGTATCAATGACATACATCCCTAACCTTACACAACTGATGGAAATTTTTACTACATTTTCTTTTCTTTTTTTCATATTTGGTAATGCAATCAAACTTTTGAGGTGTGAATTAAATAGAGAATTTGTAATTATATAAAAGGATATAAAAAAATTAGTCCCAAAATGAAGAACTCAAACATTATAAGTTTTCTTATTGTATATTTAGAATTATTTTTCTTTCACAGTGGAAGGCACACCTGCTAAAACATAACCCCTGTAATGAACTCATAACGATGCCGTAAATAAAATCTGTTGAAATCCACCTTTCAAGGAAATTCCGCCTTTGTAAAAAAGAATTATTCAAGAAACATAATGAATACTTATTAGCCCAGTGCTGTTCTTTGGTCTCCCCTCATGATGATGGTGAAGGTACCAGGTGTATTCTGCAAAAGGGCCCAAAATTATAATTAATGACAAATTTTTTTCTTTAGATATTTCTCTTCGGTTCAAGTTAGTTCTGTTTTGTTACTCATGAAGACTATAACAAGGAATCGGTAGTTTGACCACATTTGAAGTTAGATAAAATACAAAGAGGAGGGAGTAAGGAAGTAATGTAAAAGAAAGGTAATAATATTGCCTGGAAGATGGAACAGTTGATCCCGACCATACTCTTGAAGCAAAAGTGTTTTTAAGAACATTTGTATATATTTTATACTGTCTCTTGATTTTCTTTAATCGCCAGTTCTATTTTTATTTTCTTTATTTTTTTGAGTAACCCGACTGTATCACGTACACTATATCATTATAATTTTAAAAGGAAAATATTTACATTTTTCCATTGCCCCATTAATAATCCGCGTCTTTTTACATAAAGTTTAGGGGCAAGTGCTTCGGTATTGTGAACAACTTTATTCATCGTTAAAAGGTTTAAAGATCACTCATGAATAGCGGAAGAAAGGGACTGACCATATAGTATATGATCAGCGCCCAAACCTCCTCTCCACACAATCTAAGACCAGGGAGAGCCAGGCAATAGCTGCTGATGATTCAGCAGATAGACCTATAGGCTCCCCCCAACTTCCCAACCTTCGCTCGCAAGGATGGTAAGGTTGCAGACGCTATTAGCACTAACGAGCTTGACCGGAACTCGAACCCCCGTCTGGCAAATACCAGACAGAGACGTTACCAGAGACTTTTTGTATGTATTACTTTGTTAACCTTTACTTAAACATCAAAAGCATTTCTGACTATGCTACGTATTTGACAACGAAACGAAATGAAAATGGAAGACACAATTCCATTCCATTTTATTTGACCATTGCAACGGTTTCAATTTATCTAGACAAACTCTGTTACTGAAGTTCTTTTGAACGTTTCTATTTTTATGTAAAGTGTTAAGAGAGTGCTATCTCTAGTAAAATGTTTCAATGGCAGAAAAATCTTTGTTGGAGCTTTGGAAAAGATTTGAGGCAAACAATGAAAGCCAGATAAAACAGCAGCATTCACAAAAAAACTATTTCAGTTTTCGAAGAAGATATTGAGAAATATTTTCTAAAACATTTTCTAGATAAGCATAATGAAACACTTCTTAAAACGAGAGGGATTCATGCATTATGCATAGTATTTCTCAAACCAACAATTGTCTAAGCTAATTTCTAAAGATATTCATTCTTTGAAATACCTATCAAAATATATTAGTAAACACAGCATATTACCTTTTCGCAATTTACTGCACAAAACTTCTTCTAGGCACGCTGTGAACAATATAGAATGATATTCTCGAATAATAACAGGGAATAAAATTGTAGTTTTTACACACACAAACACACACACGCGCGCGCGCGCGCGCGAGTGTGTTTGATTATTGTTATACAGTGGTTTACTTGGTAATATTTATAATATTAAAAAAAACAACCTTTTCACCAATTTCTTTGGTTAAAAAGTTGTTTTTATTCGATATCAAAAAAGATATCGCGTAGTATTGGCTTAGTTTCTCGACTGAATATTCGTTATTGAAAAATTGTATTACAAGATAGAGTGATAAATAGTTTCATAATGATAATAAAACAATATATTGAGTTGAGTCATTTCTAGAAACATTGGTTTATGGGTAAAAACAAAAGACAGAGACCAGCTCTTGAATACTACTTTTTATTTGTCATAGTATACCATCAGCCTTTAAATGAAATACTGACAGTACGTACTAAAATATCCTTCAATAAGAGCCAAAATTGGAAATTACAAAGTCTGATTTTTTTTTTTTTTATGTCACACTCGTCTTATCTTTTTTATACTGAAAAAGATTGTTGAAGATTCTTCGTCTTCATAGGTAATTAGCTTCACTCTATTTACTAAATGGTTACCTAACATACAACGACTACTTTTATCAATCAAATCAGGAAGAATAACTAAGTTCACAGCAGAATGACAGGAAATAGGTCATAAGTAAGAAAAAAAAATAACTTAATAAGAGAAAAATGATGCTATACTGTAAATGAGAAATTGTTAACTGATTTAAAAAAGAAAAAAAAAATTGAAGAAGAAAATGAAGACGCAGCGTAATTGCATGCTGAACATGATGAAGTTTTAAAAGGTGGAAAAAGAATGGAACAGTAGAAGTAAATCTTATATTTTCACTTTGACAATGTTGTAACAATAGAAAAGATTTATATCCCCCCCCCCCTCTCTCTCTCTCTCTCTCTCTCTCTCTCTCTCTCTCTCTCTCTCTCTCTCTCTCTCTCTCTCTCTCTCTCTCTCTCTCTTATTAAACATAACTTGGACATGGAACTACGTAAGCACCAAGGAGGTCAAGATGATAAAGGATATTTCCCTGGTCTAATCAGCAACTCTGTAACAAACGCCTCAACATAACACAGTTCTTTGACTGACCAGACTGTACTACATTGGATCCTTCCCTTTGGTTACGGTTCATTTTCCCTTTGCTTACACATACACCGAATAATTTGGTCCATTCTTTACACATTCTCCTCCATACTCATACACATAACTACACTGATATTACCAACTATTCTTCTTCTCTCGAGGGGTTAACTACTGCGTTGTAATTTTGCCGCGGTAATTTTCCAATTGGTAGAGGTAGAAGTGACTCTTTAGCTATGGTAAGCAGCTCTTCTAGGAGAAGGACACTATAAAATCAGACCATTGTTCTCTAATCTTGGATAGTGCCATAGCCACAGTACCATGGTCTTCCACTGTCTTTGGATAGAGTTCCCATGCTTGAGGGTACACTCGGGCACACTTTTCTATATTATTTAAAAAGGTAGGGTGACTTATTTTGTTGTAAATTTCACAGTTTATATATTAGATATTTATGTTGATGCTGTCGCTGTTCTATTCGAATTTTTATATATCTACTTTAGTTCCTTGTTGCGTTTCCTCATTGGTCTATTTCCGCTATTGGAGCCTATGGGATTATAGCATCCTACTATCCTAACTAGGATTTTAGCTAAGCAAGTAATAATAATAATAATAATAATAATAATAATAATAATAATAATAATAATAATAATAATAATAATAATAATAATAATAATAATAATTTACCAACATTACGTTTTTAGAAAAAAAAAAATAAATGAGAGGAAAACTGAACATTTCAAATAGTTTTCTGAATTTTATACATCGTTTCCCAGTATACTATGTGGTTTAAAATTAAATGTTGACATTATTTTCAGTTCAATTTATGTCCAGAAGGGAAGATTAATAGCAAGGGGTTTTATAGTGTGGTAGATGGATTTTGTTATCCTTTATTCGTTGAATAACATTGTTATATGCATATCGTTTTCATGTGTATTCAGCATTATTTTGTTAACTGAACGCCAAGATGAACTACTACTACTACTACTACTACTACTACTACTACTACTACTACCACTATTATTATTATTATTATCAATATTATTATTATTTTCACTACTGATACTAATACTAATATTATTACTACTACTACTAGTAATAATACTACTAATACTGCTACTACCACTACTAGCCTAATATAACTCACATTACTTTTAGAGCTACTACAATTATTATTATTATTATTATTATTATTATTATTATTATTATTATTATTATTATTATTATTATTGTCATCATCATAGCCTTATAACAAGAAAAAGCCATATATGTATTGGAATTGCAAGAAATGTTCCGTGGATAGATAAACTATTTTCCCAGAAATAATGAAAATAGGAAAGGATGATTAAAGTAAACAAAATTTAATGTGTAAATGAAAAGAAAAAAAATATATTCTTGTGAGCATATCCAGGATCTACTTCTTAAAGGCGGAAAGGATTTTGCGAATAAAGGAAATTACTTTATCTTTCACATCGGAAAAACCGTATATAAAATTTTCATTGCGGTCTCTCTCTCTCTCTCTCTCTCTCTCTCTCTCTCTCTCTCTCTCTCTCTCTCTCTCTCTCTCTCTCTCTCTCTCTTGGTAAATATTCTCATAAAGTTTTAAAGGGAAACAGATATTGCTGCTATATTTATACAAATGAATGGGCATTTCTTGCAACATAACTCTTTGCGATAGAATACTACAATATCTAGTACGAATAATGCATATCGTTCCTCATTTCTAGTCCTTCATTTATTTTATATGAAAGAGCTATATCACAGTTATCTAATATACTTTAACTTTTTGCCAGTAGTCAACCTTAGTTGTAAACTCATTAACGTGCCCCTTCATTTTCATTATCAGCATAAAGCTTCGGACTCCAAGTACGCAATGCAGAGAGGTTTCAGATTTTTTTTTTCTTTTTTTTTTACCGACATAAAATTTCATTGCAGATGATCTTGGTATTTTTGTTGCTTCAAGTTCCCTCACTCTGCATCCAAATCCTCTTTCAGCTCTCGTCTTCATCATATATTACTGTGCCACGCATTCATTTTCTGGTTTTTGAATTTGAAGATACTTGACAATTTGATAAACATTCTTTAGGATGTGACTTTATTATGCATCTGCCCCTCTACACTTCTTTAACTGATTCATGTCTTATATGGCGTTTTCTTTCCTGGAATTTTGCTATGTTTACTGAATCGTGAAAAGCCACAAACTTGTCGCGCTCCTTGTTTGAAATATACTATTAATTTTCGACTATACATATTTCAACATTTACTTAGTCACATGAAGAAAACTCATTATAGCTCTCTGCACATTTCCTCTTACATCATTAATATATATGATATCAGAAGAAGGTTTCCAAATTTAGACTGAGCCATTACTCTGTTGGATTAAGAAAAGCTACGCGCTGTATGTACTAAGTTTCTTAGATATTGTTTTAAAGTGGTGTTGAGCTACCAACATAGTGGCATATATACTTCCTTGAAATGGAGGATATACAATTGGACAAACACAAACACACATACATATAACAGTGTATCTATACATAGTTATGTATCTGTTTGTATGTATATGCAAGAAAGGAAAAGTGGTACAAGGAAGTTCCATTATTGCTCAAAATCTGGCAAGGTTTGGTCGACCCTTGGCCGAACTCTACCAGGTTATTCAATAGGTGACACTACAATCTGGGATAAAGGGACTGGCTTAATACTAACAACTTTATCTTAGAATAATTATATACATACATATATATATATATATATATATATATATATATATATATATATATATATATATATATATATATATATACATATATATATATATATATATATATATATATATATATATATATATGTATATATATATATATATATATATATATATATATATATATATATATATATGTGTATGTATATATATATATATATATATATATATATATATATATATATATATATATATATATATATATATATATATATATATGCATATATACATATACATACACACACATATATATATATATATATATATATATATATATATATATATATATATATATATATATATATATATATATATATATATATATATATATTTAGAAAACTCAAACATTCTTATACAAGTTAGGCTTATGAAATTTAGTATACATCACGGTAGGCTAAGAATGTATATCTGGCCATTTAAAATGTACTAGATATCCTTGTGTGATAAATATAAGGTTTACTAGAGGCATAATCATATTAATTATGTAATAGTTTTCATATATAAATATAGATTTCAGTAAGAAAAAACCTCGATTATTGTGGCTGAAGGCATTCAAACTGATTGTTTGAATGCCTAAGTAGTTGGTTCCGTCAATGACTCGTGGTCTAGAAAAGTAGCTATTATCAGTTATCGACCAAAAGTTGGTGTTTTGAAGCAATACTTATTGTGTTCCATTTCTCATAATTGGGTCGTTGAATTCATCGTTTGAGTTTTGTACTGCAGTTTACTGTTCAATCTCGTAAACATGCCTTCCAGGAAAGTGAAATCTTTGACTCAGAAGAAATTTGACATTGCCTTTGAGACCTGGACTATTGAAAGTTTGGAGGCCGAAACCATGTTAGCAGATGCAGAGAGCAGCACTGTTGATGATATAAGGTTATCATTGAACTCTCTTTGTGAATCATATAGTGATTTGAAAAGAGTGTCCGTAGGCAATCTGACTTGTAACAAAACTTTGAAAACATTGCGTGGTGCGAGTGTTACTTTCCACAAGCTGAGGACACAGATAAATGAACAAATGGAAAAGCTATCGGTGAAAGAGGACATTCTTAAGCTTGCTAATGAGGTTAGCAAATGTAATTCGTCACTTTCTTGTCCGACGTGGGATGGTGAAGTTCGATCGTATAAAAGATTTAAGAAAAATTTCGAGCTATTAGTTCAGAGCCAGATGTCTGGGGAGATGGCGCTTTTAAGAGTGAGAGAAGCATTGCGAGAAAACTCGAGAGAAGGCCTCATTGTTCAGTAGAAATCGAGCTTGGATGAAGCATGGTCCGCACTAGATTGCATTTACGGAAGGGGAAACACCATCCGTGACGCAGTCCTCAGGGACGTCCATGACATTAGGCCTGTCAGAAGCGAGTCTGATGCAGATGGTCTTCGTCGATAGGTAACGGAACTTACTGTCGCTAAAGAGGACCTGACATCGGTAACCCGAACATCTGCATTAGGTGAGTCGGCATTTTCTATCGTAATGGAAAAGATTCCAGTAAAACTGCGCAGGAGAATCGACAGAAAAATTCTGGCAGACGACCTTGATGCTGAAGCCTCCTTCGATCTACTTTTAGAAATGCCCGACACGGCAGCCTCAATCGAAGAAACAGCTAAATTGCGAGCAGAAGCTCATTCTAGTTACATTTTCAGAGTAGAGCAGCCGATGGTCGTTAAGAATTATCAGGTTAGCAGTAAGGACAGAAGCATTGATAACAGTGGTTCGAAAGGTGCCAAGCCTGACAAGAATGGAACGCCCAAAAAGGGTAACGGTTGGATGGAATCGAAACCAGGGAAGCCAAAAAATTCCCCATCTTCCGTTCAATCGTGTATTTTTCATTCTATGGCTGATCCCCAAACGTCTGAATGCAGAGTGTTCCTAGGTCTTTCGTCCATAAAAAAGAAAGAAACCTTGAAGGAACATAATCGGTGTGAAAAGTGCTTTGGTTCTCACCCTTCAGATCAGTGCAGAAATAAGCATGTTTGTCAGGAGGTTAATTGCAAGACGCCAGACAATCATCATACTCTATTGCATGCTGCTTGCCTAGCTGCGTCAAGCATGGTTTGTGGTCCTGTTGATTGCGAGAAACTCCGTCATCATCTAGGCCAGAACACAATGAGACCAAGTCATACAGCCTTTATGGAAAGGAAAAGCAATCTTTTCAAGGTTTCAGTTCTTTATGATTTGGGAGCCACTGTCTCACAGATTCTGAACTCAGTGGCAAGGGAAGCTTGTTTCAAACCAGTATTCAGAATCAAGAACTTGATGATGAGGACTGCTGGGGAGAGTCAGCCACAAGATTAGGGACCGGCTGATCTGTACAGCATCCCACTCTACGATGCAGAAGGTAACTTCGTGACTGCAGTTGATTGCATTGGTGTCGATTACATAGGTGAACTTGATGGAGGCAGTTATCATGCAGCTGCTGACATGTTCAGAGATGATGTCAATCCATCAGAACTTTTAGAGCCTGTTCACGGTGACATCGAGTTGCTCATCGGAGACAATCATGCCAGCATATTTCCGCGAACAGTGAAGACAAGAGAAAACCTTGTTTTAGCTGAGACTAACTTCGGGTTCATTCTACATGGTTCTCACGAAACATTTTTTTCTGCCAATTCTCATGAACCAAATGTGATGCTGTCAGAGCTTCTCAACAGAAAGATTTCTGCTGTTCTTCTGCAGTCAACGTCATCAGTTGCAGTAAGTCATGCTGAATGGCCGAAAGGGGAAGTTTCCACAGATAAAGCCCGGAGCAATGGCTCCGTGAAGCAGGTTGTAGAAAGTGGTGGACATTCGGTTCTTTCAATAAAGACTAGTGCTGAGACTGTGTTTGATCGTATGTGTGAAGTAGAGGATGGTCCGGTTTGTCATCGGTGTGACGCGGTTGGCATAAACTCAGAAGAGGAGCGAAGAGTACAGACATACAAGAGTTGTCTCACATACGACCCTGAACAGAAGATATTCGTTTGCAGGTTACCATGGAGGGAAAGCTCCCGTACCTTGTCGGACAATCGACCTATTGCCCTAAATTCGTTAACACGTACCATGTCCAGAAACGAAGATTTAAAGAACTGGTATGTAGACGAATTTGAAAAGTTGATCAACGACAGCTATATGACAGAGGTTACAGCTGAGGAGGATGCGCAGTGGAAATCTAATGGTGGCAAAGTCTACTACATCTGTCATTTCGCACACTTTAATGAGCATAGTTCCTCAACCCCACTCAGAATCATATTTGATGCAAGTGTTCCATTTAAAGGCAAGGCTATCAACTCCTTGTGGGAACCATCACCAAATATGATTCCACCAATTCCAACCCTACTGTTAAGGTTCCAGGAAAGAAAAATACCAGTTGCAATGGACATAAGTAAAGCATACTTCACTGTTCGCCTTGAGACAGAAGAATCTCATCTGCACCGCCTTTTGTGGAATCAACTGGACAAGGAAAAAGAAGTCAAGACGCTGCAATTACTACGAAACTCCTGGGGAACTACTCCGGCAGGTGGTATATGCAGTGTAGCAATGCTCATCATAGCTGAGAAATTTAAGGACAAGTACCCACCAGTATACGAATTCGTAAAATCAAACTTGTATGTTGATGATGGTACTACCAGTGTTGATGATGTTTCCACGGCATTACAACTTGCTAAGGAACTCAACATTGTCCTCAGTGAGGCATCCTTCATCATAAAGCATTTCATGATCGGTGGAAGTGAAAGTGATATTGATGCTCACATGAAGAAGTGCCCGGATGTACCTGACAATGTGCGACGAACACCAGAGCAGGAAAGAATCCTGGGTATAATATATCATTCTGCCAACGATGAAATTTCCATTTCAGGTAGAATTAACTTCTCAAAGAAAAGGAGAGGCATTAGATCAGAAGAAGATATCAGTTTAGAAAACTTTGATGATGCCTTCCCTGACACTTTCAGTCGAAGAAATTATCTACAGATCATAGCAACCATCTATGATCCGACGGGACTTGCAACTCCGGTTACCATCTGCCTGAAGCATGAACTGGGTCAAATATTCCGCTTCAAACAGGAATGGGACGATCCGATCCTAGATGGTAATGATGACCTACCTATAACCCGCAGTCGGTGTAAAGAAGTGATTCATTCGATCTACGGTCTAAAATAAGTCAGGTTTGTTTGCTGTCTTACACCGGAAACTGCAGTTGACAAACCCACTCTAGTAATTTTTTGTGATAGTTCTCAGACTACGTATGGATGTGTCGCGTACTAAAACTGGAAGTTGGAAAATGGCGAGCGAGCATCTGTTCTTGTCATGTCAAAGGCAAAACCTTGGCCACAAATTCCGACGTTAACGATCCCCCGTGGTGAGTTACTTGGATGTCTGCTGGGTGCCAGAATGCAACAGACTATCGTAAAAAAATCAAGCTTCATTTTTGAAAGGGTAATGCTGCTAACTGACAGCACCATAGTTCTGGGACAACTGTGCCATGAACCATACAAGTATAACATGTAGACAGCCAGCCGTATCAGTGATATACAAACTCTGACTGATATTCGCGATTGGTATCATGTGGACTCTGGAAACAACGTTGCCGATGATGCGTCACGCGGTCTTAACCCATCTGAAATGGGAAGGGATTCCAGATGGCAAAAAGGTCCAGACTTCATGAAGAAGGACATCAACGAATGGCCAATCAAACATGCAAATGAAGTTCATGCAAAGAAAGAAGATCTGGACATAAGAATAAAAGATCCACGGATGACCATTGGAAGATGCAAGTCACTATGTGTCCAGATTGATGGTGGAACAAATGGAGATTATTCAGTTATTCTTGATATCCTAAAAACATTTAACATAACGGTCGACAAAAATTACAGCCTGATGAAGATTAAACGTCGCATCTCTAGAATCATAAGATTTATGGAAAACGCTTCACAATTTTTCAGAGATCGACTGAAGAGAGCAGTGAAGACTACTCCAGTTGCCATCAATAGTATGACGAAAGCAGAACGTTCGAGATGGTATGCTGAATATGATATATTTGTGCCTACCAAGCGTGAGTTAGTAATATCAAACTTGTTTCTTATTCAACAGGCTCAGCAGTCGCTACCGTCAGATGTGGAACGTAAGCTAAAGTCACTGAACCCAATACTGGATGCCGACGGTGTGTGGAGAGCACTAGGTCATACTGGTGCTGCTCTATCAAACCCGCCTGCGATTATACCATGCTCTGAACCCTTTGCAGAGATCTTGGTGCGTAAATGTCACCAACCGCAGCACTCTGGAGCGGATACTACTCTTACCCTAGTACGCGAGCAGTTCTGGATCCTCAACGGTAAACGGTTCGTCAGTAAAGTTGTGCCGCAGTGCCCATATTGTCGCTTTCTACGGAAGAAGATCGCCAGTATTCGAACATGTGGTCATTGACATTGCTGGTCTGTTCAATACCATCGTAGATCTCCGCGAGACGAGAAATTGCCGGATAAATTCTGGTAAAGCCTGGATTCTGGTTATCGTGTGTCGTGCATCTGGTGCGGCCCACATAGAGGTCCTTGAAGGTTATGATACCAACTTCTTCCTTGCAGGTTTCGATGCTTTCACTAGAATCCGCGGAAAACCCACATCTGTGACTGCCGATCTTGGTTCGCAAATCCGTGGTGCTGCAAACGTCATGGAGAGCCTTTGGAACCATACCAAGATGGCAAAGATTCAGACAAATCCCGAAACAACAACCTGGCTCTTCGTACCATCTGGAGCTCATTCGTCAGTCGGACAAGCTGAGAGAATGATCAGAACTGTGAAGAACACTTTAGAAGCTGTCACTGCTTCGAGAAAACCTGAGTTTACTAAGTTGCGTTTGCAGAGACTAATGTACAGTGTTGCTGATATGATAAATGATAGGCCTTTAGGTGTTCATCGAAATAATGTTGCCAAATTAGACACTAAGTTTACTACGTCAAAATTACCTTATTTTGGTAGATCAAACGGTGATATCAGTGAACTTTTAGATTTCGAGTTGGCTAAAACACCTAAGCAAATAGAGTATACAAAATACTCGCACTGAATGAACTCTTTAAATCATTGGTGGAAAATGTGGTATGATCAAATTTTTCCAGCTCTTCTTCCCAGAGAAAAGTGGTCAGATTCTAGCCGGGGAGTAGAGATAAATGATATCGTAATAATCAGAGATACTAATCCCGTACGTAACCAGTGGCATTGGGGTGAAGTTGTTTCTGAAAACAAGTCGTCTGATAATATAACACGTTCAGTATCGGTGCGGTATAAGTCTGATGAAAAATCTAAGTTTGTCACTAAGTCGGTCAGAGATTTGGTTGTCATTCTGAGAAACAATGAACGTACTGATTTGTAAACATTTACAGTAACATACGTGTGATTTTCAGTTGCATATAACGTAAAATTTTGTCGCAAAAAGTGCAATTTCATCTAAATGAGTACTTCTATATATTTTGTCGTTTTGTTTCATGTTCTTATTATGTAAAAAAAGAGTAAAAAAAAAAAAGTTAAAAATGTAAAAAGAAAAAAAAATCAAGATCCTATTTCTTATTTATTTATCAAATGAGATCAAAATTTATCTATAATTCTAGTATGTGAATTTTAACCATTCATGGAAAAACGTGTATAATTTATAACAGAGCAAAAAATTTACCTAAGATAAAGCTCCGGAGTGTAAACAGACACGAATCGCGTCCTCTATTTCCATTATTGAGCTAGCCAATTATAAAATTTGGGGTAGTTTAGTTGCCAAACTAGGTACTGGACGAATTCTTTAACAAGTGAAAATCTGGGTAAAGAATTATTGTTTTACACTTGATCTTGAGGACTGGAGCTGGGTGGTTCTCTTTTCGAGATCGCCATTAATAATTTAGAATAAGACTGGGCCCTCCAACTAAATAACTTGGAGTAAGTAACTGTATAAATTGATTCATTCCATTTGTAATTTACTAGTCAATTCAAATTTGTTATTTCTGTTTTGATTGGTTTTGTTGTAATATACTTATTATTGGTTTTTGTAAGTCTTAATACAAGTGTAATCTAATTTTAATCTAGGTCTGTTGACATTTTTTTCTGTAAAAGTAGGATCAAAATGGGTGCTATTATAGTATGCTATCTACCGTCGAATTTCTACTATAGTATGGTATCTACCACAAAGTATGTTATCTACCGTCAATGTTAATCCTCCTGTTTGATGAGGATTATCAAACAGATTACTTACCACCAGTATGTTATCCTCATTGGACTTTAATGATAGTTTAATAATATTTATTGGAAGGACAACATGGGTGCATAATTATAAACAGTTTGTAGGCTCGGTTAGGTTGAGTTAGGTTAGGTTAGATTAGGACATGGGTGCATAATTATAAGCAGTTTGTAAGTTAGGTTAGGTTGGGTTAGGTAAAGTTGGGTTGAGTTAGGTAAGGTTAGGTTAGGTTAGGTTATCAATTCGGTATTGATCCTCCTTATTAGAGGCGGATTAGCAAGTATACCGTATCATTAGGGACTGATGGTGGGTATCATACTATAGTCAGAGAGGGATGGTAGATAGCAAAATCGGCGGTAGATAGCATACTATAATAGGACCTAAAAATGTTATTGTAATTATTTCATTTGCAGAATGAAATATCTGTAACGACTTCAACGTCGTGACGTTACATGCCTCGTTCCTATGGATGGTGGAGGTGTCAATGGTCTTATCCTGATTGGGCAGGTGCAAGCCCCTGCAGTTGCGCTATACACACACATATATATATATATATATATATATATATATATATATATATATATATATATATATATATATATATATATATATATATATATATATATATATATATATATATAAATATATTAATTGAAGGCCATTGACTCAGCGGCCCTGATGTGTTACCCACATATATCCTCGCATTTTCCCAGCTTCTTAAGATTCTCAAGTGTAAGCCTTTGGGTAAAGCAATTAACTCATCTTTTTCTTTTTCATTCATGCTTTTTAGTACAACACTGTTTCGACAAAAAATTTCTTTATCAATTGAGATACTGTCCTTATTCGTCTGACAACACTGAGATTGCCAAACATTTCTTCTTCACCCAAGGGGTTAACTACTGCACTGTAATTGATCAGTGGCTACGTTCCTCTTGATAAGGGTAGAAGAGACTCTTTAGCTATGGTAAGCAGCTCTTCTAGGAGAAGGACACTCCAAAATTAAACCATTGCTCTCTAGTCTTGGGTAGTGCATTATCCTATGTACCATGGTCTTCCACTGCCTTGGGTTAGAGTTCTCTTGCTTGAGGGTACACTCCGCTACACTTATCTGTCTTATTTCTTTTCCTCGTGTTTTGTTGAAGTTTTTTTATAGTTTATATAGAAATTTATTATAACGTTGTTACTGTTAAAATATTTAATTTTCCTTATTTCCTCTCTGCATTTGGCTGTTTCCCTTGTTAAGGCTCCTGGGCTTGTAGCATTCTGCTTTTCCAACTAGGGTTGTAGGTTAGCAGTTAATAATAATAATAATAATAATAATAATAATAATAATAATAATAATAATAATAATAATAATAATAATAATAATAATGATTACCTATTAAGTCAAGTTCACAATTCAATTTATATATGAGTTCAGCATGTCATGAACAACAAAGAGGCCCTGACCGACTGACCTGCGATGAGGGTAGTTATTACTTGTCCACATCTGTGTATATGAGAACCAAATCAGTCATTATCGCATTTATAATCCAATGATCTCTGAAATTTAAAGAATTTTGATTTGTTCCCTTTTTTTCAGTAAGATATACTTTCAAAATATTAAATCGTAATTTTATTTTATAAATATTTTAACTGTTCATGTGAGAAAGTGCAAAAGAACACCATCAAAATCAGAGATATTGCAAGGGGATAGGCATTCAGTTTTTATTCCAAAAGAACATTGACTATTTCAAGCATATTGCTTTATACAATTAAGATTTATAAATGTTTAATCTATTTATTACCCCTCCCACTCTCTCTCTCTCTCTCTCTCTCTCTCTCTCTCTCTCTCTCTCTCTCTCTCTCTCTCTCTCTCTCTCTCTCTCTCTCTCCGCTGGATATCCCTGAGTTAAAGAAGAAGCGGTTATAATCGAGAAATTCCAGACATAGGTTAATCCCCGAAAGTTTAATCTTTATCTTTTTTTAAATGAACCACTTTGTTCCTACATTGTGTAGTTTGAAAGCAGTATCTGATGATCAATGTATTGAATCCCTGAACAAAATTATAATGTTATTAACCAGCACAATTCATAAGAAATTATTAATTATCAGGTATACTGGCTAATCGAACTACAAGGCTTACCACTATGATTTAAGATTTTAAAGTATCAGTCTTCTCACTTCATTCTCAATTCCTCTGTACATTTTATTACTGCCAACCTGTCCAAAGGGAAGGCTCTAATAATTATTATGGGAAAGT
>NW_027172084.1:5000-10000 GCF_036898095.1 Palaemon carinicauda | reverse complement strand
TTGTCTATTTAGAGAAATTTGAATAACTATCTTGAGTTTAAGGGTAAGTTCTTCATGAATGTTTTCACTGTTTGGTTGTATATACGATACTTGGTTACTATTACAATACATATATATTATTATTTCATAAATTCCCTTCGTAAACACAAAAAGATTATTTCGTCAAAATATACCCTATAGTCATTATCCAGGAAGAATTATTTCCTTATTCAACCTGCTTAGTTAAAGTTAAACTCCTTTGGAATAGATCTTTATATGAACATAAATGATCTATACTGCTTAGAACATATTAGTCATAAACACAACATTTTGGTAGTTCTTTGCTTCATACACTCGACTTGGGGACTCGTAATGATTGTAATAAGCGTAAAATATAACATCCTGACTGAGTTATTTATATTATATTTTAGTCTAAAAAACTCAAATTCATACAGAAGAATATTATAACCCATTTTGTAATTTTAACATTCACCAGGGCCCTCAATTTAGAACGAGATTTAATAATCCACTTCCAATGAAAACGTAAATAATTTTGTATGCAACAGATGGATTCAGCATTTCATCCTTTTTCGAGTTAATGGTTTTGTATATGACATGCAAATTTATATATAGTGTCTTACAAAACCTTCACAACACGTTTCCATGTCTTTCTTTTTCACTTGCTTTAAAACAATAGTAAGATATCATTGGCAATTTATCGAAAACAAAAGAGTAGATTATTCCCTATTAATAACTGATAATACCCATTATCTGAATTTTTATATTAATAAAGCAAACTTTACTCAAATGAAAATCCATATTTCTAATTTGCATTCGTAAGAGAAGATGCGTTATTGAAAAAGAAAAAAATGCAGTCCTTTAAAGTATAAAAAAAATACAAAGAGGGAAAGCTTAAACATTTTGAAAGAGAGAGAGAGAGAGAGAGAGAGAGAGAGAGAGAGAGAGAGAGAGAGAGAGAGAGAGAGAGAGAGAGAGAGGGGGGGGGGGGATTAAGGTAAATTTAGGGCTCTCTTGTATTTCAAGTCTCATTTTTCAACAACGTTCAACGAAAATAATTCGAAAAAGGTCTCTATTTACAACCTATAAGATGATTCTGCTTATTTTAGTATTTTATTCAGAGGTCACAGATACAGAACTAATTGGTAAAAAATGTCGTCAAAATTATTTTATTATCATGCCTTGATTACTAAAACTCAGCGATAGGTCTGCTGACATTGCTTTTAATCTCTTTATAACCTTTTTTTTTTATCATTATTACTGGAATTTAATCTACTAAAAGTAATGGAAAGTAGATCAGAAGAAACCTTATACGTTTTTCAGCCAATGAAGGTGTGAAAGGCTTTTTATCCATCTTTATACCGAGGCACCTCCGCAAATTCTTGAAGGTAGCCGATATCAAACAAATAAAAAAAAAAAAATAAAAGTTGGGACCTTTCCTCTCTAAGCTCCTCCCAGCCTGACGAAGGACTCATCCGAATTCGGTTGGTACTGCTAGAGTGCCACAGCCCACCCTCCCCCGTTATCGACCACAGATGAAGCTTCATAACGCTGAATCCCCCACTGCTGTTACCTCCGCGGTCATCCAAGGCGATTGGAAGATGCAGCAGTGCCTACCGGAACTGTGTCACAATCGTTCGCCATACATTCCTATTTCTAGCACGCTCTCTTACCTCTCTCACATCAATCCTCTTATCACCTAGAGCTTTCTTCACTCCATCCATCCACCAAAACCTTGTCCTTTCTCTTGAACTTCTCCCATCAACTCTTGCATTCATCACTTTCTATAGCAGAGAGCCATTTTGCATTCTCCCAACATGGCCAAACCACCTCACCACATTCTTATCCCCTCTAGCTGCTAAATCATTTCTTATATTTGTTCTCAACCTCACTACTTACCACCTCGCGATAGAATGTAATCCTACTGTGAGATTTTTTATCCTGTTTTTTTATGCTGTAGTAATCCGCCATCTGTCACAAATGCGTAGGTTTCATCAAGTTGTATATTATTAACAACAACAAAAATCTAAAAATCTCTAATAAGAGAAGCTTTTTCCTTTGTACCGTTAGCTTTTGATAAAAAGAAATTTACTACAAAACATAATAACTATGCTGAAGAATATGAAATACCGTACAATAACACAATACACTTCGAGAATATGAAAATGTAAAATTTCAATATAAAAAAGGACATATAATTTATTAGGCAAAATTTATGCAATATTCGGAAAATTTCTGTTTCAGAAGTGTTAAATATCTTGATAATTAAAGATACCAGGCGATATCACATCGGAAGTGAGGATACTCATTATTTCATTTCAGGAATTTTACTGACTATGGACTACGAGTGAAGCAAGAGGCTTCTAATCACGTGTGTATACACACACACACACACACACGCATATATATATATATATATATATATATATATATATATATATATATATATATATATATATATATATATATATATAATGGGTAAATTCTAAATCTGATTCCTAGCATTCACTTTATTAAACATCAGTATTTGTCTTCCCTTTATATAAGGTGCCATCATCAACATCATTACAATTGATACTCAATTGCACTTTCTTCTTATAAATCTTCTCTTTTCTCTTTTTATAAAATGAGACTGTGCGGTCAATGACCATCCATTCTGAAATTAATTTTAGAAAAAAGAAAAATCCATAGTGAATCAAACTCCTGTTACTTTATTAGTTGAAAGTTAAACCATTACACGCTATACATGCGAAATAACTTGTATTCTTGGAGTTTCTTTAGGTTCTCTGTCATGAGATAAGAACACAATCAATGCTGCTTAATTATGGAAAAGTATCCAAACCTTATTTTCTGCAGAATGGTTTCGAATATCACGAGCTTCGCTTAAGCTGCTTTAGAGGCACGTTTGGGTAGTGCCAAGAGGCCATTTGGGAAGCAGTTTCAGGTGATGGATCTAAAACAGAATGCTGCTGAAACGCAGGTGAGCCAATGGAATCTTTGGCCTCGGTTGGATCATGAGGTAAAAGGATATTGTGAAAAAAAGGCACCTAATAGTTTAGGTTATATTCAATAAGTAAAAGTAAAAATTAGTCAATGATCATTTGATGCTCCATTACACTCTAATTGAATTTCATAATGATTAGGGGTATTTGAAAATAATCTTATTTCTTACCCCCCTTCAAAGCGTTAAAATATTCAATAGGGTACAAATGCTATATTAATAAGATATTAAATTTTTTCCTTTGCTTAGACGGATATAGATACTTCATATCTTGCAACTTTCTAAAATCATATACATAGTCTAACTTAAAGACCATAAAAATAGTAAAATAGTTTCTCTTAGTAAATTGCTTATAGCTATAAAGATTATTTTTATACATATAAATTAAATGTATATCTTCATGTAAGTTCAATATACTGGACAGAAATAGTATGTATAACCGTAGGGAGACTCAATTTGGCCATCAAAGGTTTTCTTGATATATATTATAGAGATAGGAATGAAGAGATAAGTACTGTCAGGTAATCCACGTCTGGAATTTCACTGGATAGCATTGCAGTCGAATCTTATAGTATTCTTTTTGTATATTCCAAATGAATATATTGATTGATTTATTGATTATCAGTTATCTAGCATCCTGACATCTAAGGACATTAACGCCGAAATGAATGTAAACATATGACATCTATATTCATATTTCAACTGCTGCATCAGAGGTAAACAATATAAACCGTAGACTAAGTCACTGGAATTTATTTGTATATGATGTAGTTTTTATTGTGTTCATATTAACATAAGGAAACTTTAAATGTTTTTATGACGAATAAATTATACATGATATGCTTAGAATTAGATAATTAGAATTGGGAAACCAGCATGATAGAGAGGTCAAAGTTAATTTTTATTACTATGGAATATACGGTGATATATTTCATAGGCAATTTGGAATAAATGCCATAGGAAAGAATATAGCTAAATATTTACATGCATTTGTAATATAAATATGTCACTGAAAAGTGAAAATAATTTATGTCTGAAGGAATGATAATTATATTTTTTTCTCTTTTACGGAATCAACGTTCGGATGCTAAAAAATGAGGAAATGGAAGATCGACTTTTTTTCAAGGACACACACACACACACACACACACACACACACACACACACACACACACATATATATATATATATATATATATATATATATATATATATATATATATATATATATATATATATATGTATGTATGTATGTAGGTATGGATGTATGTATTTATGTATATATATATATATATATATATATATATATATATATATATATATATATATATATATATATATATATATATATGTATATATATACATATATATATACATATATATATATATATATATATATATATATATATATATATATATATATATATATATATATATATATATATATATATATATATCCCTAACGCCTAGGATTTTAATCACTGTAAATATCAACCATAATAGCGTTTAATATCGAATTTTATCCTTAGGAATGCACAGTATATCCACTGGGTATTAATTTATGATAAATGCTTTAGTCAGGGCAGGGATGCGAATTTCATTTCAAATCTGTGGTACATATTCGTTTCGAATTTAGGAAAATGTTTTTAGCTTGAAATTAGCCCACCTAATCACCACTCTCAGAGCCTTTTCTTACCTTATAACAACAACAACAACAACAACAACAACAACAATTATAATAATAATAATAATAATAATAATAATAATAATAATAATAATAATAATAATAATAATAATAATAATAATAATAATGATAATAATAATATTAGTATGGTTGATTATGAAATTATATTGTACACATATATATTATCATCGATTACTTTTATTTAAACTTTATGAAAGTTTTGTTTTCACCTTTAAATATGCGTGATTTATGTTCGACTTTGTTTTGATATTACATGTTGAAACAAGGGATAGGTCTACTGATATTGATGAAGTTGGG